>NW_019230477.1:51863-83441 GCF_002742605.1 Olea europaea var. sylvestris
TGTGTGTGTGTGTGTGTGTGTGTGTGTGTGTGTATATATATATATATATATATAAGTTGAAATGATAAAAGTGAGTATGTGGAAAATTCATCGCAATATGATTGGCAATTAAGCACCTATTTGGTATAACTAAAAAATAGTTTTTAGTATATTTTGATAAAAGTCGATAAAATATGATTAAAAGTTGTGGGTCACTTGAAATGTTAACTTTAACTTTGACTTAAATTTTTATCGAATTTAAAATTAACGCCAAAGAGGATTTAAGTAATATCCATCAATTTGGGATATGACATGCAACGAAGTGTTGATATTTGAAACTAAAATTGAAGTTTAGCTACTTGAAGAGGGTTAATCGAATTTTACTGATCAAATTGAGATAAATTAAAATATAGTATTTCTATTGAAATTCCTAAATGATTGCATATGAAATTTATCTGAGTGGAGACCTTGAGATCTGGTTAGTAGGATAATCAATTCAGCTTTTGAATGGAATAATTTTTAATTCCAATTCTTATGTCCTAGTTTTGAAATAAAAGGCAAATGAAAAACTTCAAACGCTTAGATGTATAATATGAGCGCTGACAATGTGGAAACCTGACCCGAAAAAGTGCTAA
Organism: Olea europaea var. sylvestris; assembly: GCF_002742605.1. Taxonomy (NCBI): domain Eukaryota; kingdom Viridiplantae; phylum Streptophyta; class Magnoliopsida; order Lamiales; family Oleaceae; genus Olea; species Olea europaea. The sequence continues at coordinate 52,478 of NW_019230477.1, forward strand.
CAGATTAGATGTATAATATGAGTGCTCACAATGTGGAAACTGTTGACCTGAAAAAGTGTCAACAGATGTCGGGCTCTACTCGTGTCCACATGAGCAAACTTAAAAACATTTGGAGCGGAGATTTGGTCATAAAGTTGACGACGTTTATGAACATGGGAGATGCTTCGGACACGTGGCGTAACTGTTTGAGCACTAAGGATAAGATCGAAGATGAGAGTGAACAAACACAATCACTAACACTTAAACCAAAGTATATGTGATCCAAACTCGAGCAAATTAATATCGAGAGAGAAAAAATGTGATAATAAACATATAGAGTGTGTGCATATATTTTCCAATCCTCTACAATGTTACAAGAGTTTCTATTTATAGCATTCAGGTCGAAGTGGTCACCATTGGATCAAATCCACGTGGCTTCATCTAATTAGCCAAAATCTCACATCAATCTGTCATACAATAATTACATTGACAAGAGGTTAGTCGCCTTACATTCCTAGGCTGATTTTTCTGACACTTATTAGTAAAAGCGTTACATTAATAATTCCTAAAGATACTTATCAAACCTGCTTAAAGAAAGCAAGCACCTTGGCTTTAAGAAGAAGAGCTTTGGATGTGAAGAGGTTCGATTTTCAGGAGGAAGGGCTTCGACAAATGAACCCTGGTTGGAGATAGCACTTCAACTATAGAGCAGGTCTTGTCATTTCTTTATTTTGAATTGGTTGACTGCCATATGTCTGGACATAGTACCTCCACGTGGCTTTCATTGGAAGCTTCGTATATGTGGAGTAACAACAATTCCCCAATTCTATGTATAGTCATTTACGTGATACATGGACTTTTATATTATGTTGAAAAAATTTTGTAGGGGTGTTTTTTAATCCCACAACAATATATATAGTTCCCCAAATCTAATTTGTAAATATTTAAATGAAAATTAGAGTTCGAAAGTCGAATATGGTGAATAGTCAAAGTACTTACCAAAGTCATTTAGTGAGGTACCTGGACAGGGCTAATGTTTATTTGGCCGAGATTATTATTGTATAAATTTGATCATACCGAAGTTATAAATGTTGAAGAAGAGGTGGTACGCTTCATCAATTTGGATGAAGTTGCAAGTAATAAAGCTGAAGAGATCTTACTAGTTCAGTGTTAGTGAGTACAAGGCATTCTTAATAATTGTGCTGATATGATTAGTTGTTTGTTGCACTTCCCAAAAAAGCGGTTGTAACCGTTCGAATTCTCACACACGTAATTGTCGTAGCATTTAATGCTTAATGATGGTTGTCATGGACGCGCCTTTTGTGGTTCAAACTTGTTAGAGCGCATGAATCGGAAGCTATGATCTGAGCCTTTGAAGGCGAAATGGTAGGTGCGATGAGTGGCTCGGATTTAATTTCCAACGAATGACCAGATGATCCGAATTACCATCCAACAGTTGGGATTGAGAGCCTCTATCTATAAAAGAACAGTTTAGGACAAAAATCACTTTTGCTTTCATTATTAATTAGAATTTGAATTCTCAAAGAATTTCCTCCATGTTCTTCACATTTTTTTTCCAAATTTACCTCAACTTTTCCTCTTACGATTTTCGATCAATTTTAGCAGGTGTTTTCTATCTAATTTTGTAAGTACTCGAAATTGTTGTAGTTATTGAAGTAATGGCCTTATCATCTTCTAAGAGGAATATAGATTTTAGCAAAATTTCCTATGAATTGGGGGTTGAAATTATGAATGCTGCCAACCTCATTCGGGCAATTATGGTTGGGTAGAGTTGTTTGCCAATAAAAGGGGTGGGTCAGGCAAGGAGACTTGGGGCCCACCAAAATTCAATCCATAGTTTTCTACGTCCTCCCTAGTGATTCTTAGGGAAAAATATTGTATCCCACATGACATAGAACACCTAGCCCTGCCCCAGAAGATCATGCCTATTTTTTGAGGCCTGGATGGGTCGTCATTAAAAAGTTCATTCTTAAGACAGGGTTTCAACCACCTTTACATCCATTCTTTAGAGCTGTCCTTAGGCTATACAGGCTTGCTCCCACCTAGTTCATTCCTAATTTGTGGGCCCAACTAGTGGGATCCTACTCTTTGTGGAATGAGACCTCCCTAGATGAAGACACACCTCTCTACGTTTTTCAAACTATTCTTCGGCCTAGGTCTCTAGGGAAATGAGACTCCAAGGGTTGGTATTCTTTGTGTCCATGGGGGTCACACTCCCCATTCGTCATATGACTTTTTTCCTCCATCAAAGGATGGAAGGAGACGTTCTGGTTGATGGGAAAATGGCAAGTATGTGAGGGAGACACCATCCCCCAATATGATAGTTCCCACCTCCTACTCAGAAGCTATGCTGATGAGTTGAATTAATGTGGATCTTGACCTTGTATGTGTTTACCTTTTGCAGGATCTGTAGATCGTTTTGAGCTTGGTAAAGTTGAGCTCGAGATTATTGAGGATATCTAACGACGTCCTGCTTTTTGGGGGAGTTCGAGAGATAATTATTTTCCGACGGTTCTTTGAAGAATTCAACTTGATGGCTCCTGGAGGTACTTTTGTCTTTCTAGGATGGTAATTGTTTTGACATTGTTCATTTTTGTTGACCTGGGTGTCTTATACTTTTTGGAGAAAACTTTGAAAAGAAAAGACATCCTACTCCTAACATCGCTACCATCCTTACAACTACCACCACAATTGGGAAAAAGGAATTGAAGCCCTCATCTGTTGCTACCAAGTAGGTGAGGGACCACGTGGAGAGATTAGCAAAGAGGCTGCTGGTCAAGACGATGATGAAAGACCTCCCATTAAGGATAAGGGGAGGATTAAGATGAAGGAGGTCACCAAAAAAAGCACAAATTTTCTGCTACCGGAGATGGTGGGCCTATGGCCAACCCACCGCCTCTTCCGAAGTCCCTGTTGGGGAGAAGTTGATGACAACATCTATTGCTGTGGTCAAGAAGGCCCGAAAGAGGCCAATTGTCGTGGAGCACCTAAAGCAAGAATCCTCGAAGAGGGAGAGGCCATCAAGTGGAACCTCTGCTTCTGATGCAAGTCCTCGCCCTAACTTGTCATTTCACAATGGGGAGACGAGTTGGCCTCGGAGGTTTTGTCGAAGTTGCCACCATAGGTTCAAACTGTAATATCTACTTTTCACAAGTATTGGATAGATCGTTTGTAGTCCTTCATGGAGACTAGTGATTGGGTGGACATTTTCACCACAATGGTAAGCCAATCTATGAGGGCGTTTGGGGCCGCTATAGATGCGGAGACCCTATTTAAAAACCTTCAGAATAAAAATAAAGAATTCGCAAATAAGATCTCCAAGGCCGAAAAAGTAGCTACAAAGGCGGAAGTTGAGGTGGAGGCTGTGAAGAAATAGCATGCTGAAGAGTCTGTGAAGCTCGCCTCTGCCTTAGCAGAAATTGAAAACTTGAAAAAGGAAGTCCACTTGCGTTAGAGTGAAATGCCTTCCATGATGAAGCGGGTGGAGACTTCTGATTCTCACTGAAGGCTAGCTGTTGAAGCCCTGAAGGCATCTAATAAAGAGAATGTAGCTCTAAAAGAGTAGGTGGAGGAGTTAACCTCTAGAGTGTTGGGCTTAACGAAGGAGGTGGAGATGGCAAAGAAACAGGTTGAATCTACTGATAGCGAGGTTGAAAAGCGTTACATAGCCAACTTTCATCTCATCAAGGCGTACCAAAGTTTCGCGAAGTATTGCAGAGGTACGCCTAAATCGAGATGGTGGAGTGGATTGAAGCCAACTTCCAAACCTTCAATACCTCTGAATTGATATATGAATTCCTGTAAGAAGGATAAGAACCTCAAAATCTGATGTAGAGTAGCCAGTTATTAGAAATCGAAACGAAGCCAAACCCCTTCACCCGTCTCTTGCACTATTTATATTTTGTCCGACTGTTGGAGTGCAAATGGTTGCCGGATAATTTTTTCGACCAGTGGCCTTTGCCTTCTAATGGAGGTGTTTGAGTGTGCTGGTGATGCCCACGTGAAGAAGATGAAGTGGGGATTCTATTAACATATTTTTTGAGGTCAATAGAAACAATATCTTAATTTATAAGTTTACTCCAGACTTATCATTGTAATGATCTCAACCGACGAGAAAATATTCACATAACCAATAATAAGTTTCCAATGTCTACGAGTGTAAAAAAATTGAAAAATCTACAATCCCAACATTGTCTCTTTCAGTCTATCCTTTCGTACAGTCCTACCATGTGTTAATCCCCCCATTGTCTTCTTATTAGGGTGGGTCCAACAAAATTTCTAATCATGCAAAGACATTAATGTTATTGTCTTTCCCTTGTCAAGGATTAATTGTTGGGAGATTATCGCTTCAAATATGATTTTGTATAAATAGGAAATAGTTAATATTTAATTCAAGGTTTTTCTTAGTTTACAAGTTAAATTTTCAAGGTCCTTCGACAAAATTTTTGCTAATCTTTGGACACATTGTTTTCAACAAAATCTCAACACATACGTAGCCTTGGCTTGGTTCAACCATAAAACCTAATTAAAGTTTAAGTTAAAGTTAATAATTAATTTTGATTTACATTTTAAAATATTCACAACTTTTCAACCACACATTCCATTATTTTTTGTCAAAATCTATAAAAATCTATTTCTCATCTAAGTCAAACAAGAACTTTACCTTTTCTTTTTAAAAAAATAAATTAACTTTTATATTCGTCAAACTTCAATTTTAACACCACATTTAGCCCCCATTTGAGTCACATTATTGCAAAAATGAAAATGAAAAATATAGTCGTTATGGACTCCATACAAGAGATAAAAAATCAAATATAATGGTTTGATTTGATGAATAACGGTCATATTTTTCATTTTAATGAGAAAATAATGAGACTCAAATAGAGCTAATAATATCTATAATTTATATCAAATTTTCGAAAATAATTTCATTCACTTTTATCGAAATTTGATATAATGTTCATCATGAGCTTTATTACATAGCTTCTAAGAATTCGTTTAATTGCCAATATATTTCATTAAAAATATGTTTTTCTATCCAAATACCTACTTTTGTGCTGTTTAATTGCCATTTTTTTCATGGAGAAATTTTCCTACTTTTGGTCACATAGCCATATTTTTCTCAAAATTAAGGAAAATATTTTCTTTAGAGGAAACAGAATTTTATATTCTAGAAAATTCACTCTCTCTCTCTCATTTATCCACTCTCTCTCATCTACCTACCAATAAAAAAATGGATAAGTATAATATTTTCTAGGTGAAAAATTAAATCAATCAAACATATTTAATTGTCAATTTCCTTGTAAAAAAATTCTAGACAATTGAATTACCTGAAATTTATTTTATTTTCATATAAATTTTATGCTTACAATCAAACACATCCTAAAATTAAAAGACTAAAAGTGCGCATGACAATACCTAAATTAATCCATCTTATCAATTTATTCTTAATATGTCTTAAAAGTGATGTAAAGATGACAGAGAGGGAGAGAGCTACACGTTTCCTAAATTGAATTATAGAAATTATTAAATTAAAGTGAAATATACGCAATTTAGGACTAAACAACTCTTATACGATAAGAATTGATTTTATTAAGAAAACTTAAAAGTCAAGGTGAATTTTTTAAAAATTTGAAAATATTATTATATTTAATAAATAAAAAGAGTAAATGAAAAAAATAAATAAAAAATACATCCTCATGGTTCATGCTAACCTACCAAGGTGAAGAAGGAAAATCAATAAGAACATTTTCAATGGAGTGGTGAAATGCACAAAAATGTATCTCATCATCTGAAAATATTTAGAGCCTGTTTGTGAGTGATTTTGAAAATTGATTTTTGGATCGTTAGGAGAAAAGTGAAGTCCACTTGTAAGAGAAGAAGTCAAATATGACGATTGAAATAGTGAAATAACGATCGAAAAATCAATTTTTTGGGTGAAAAAATCGCTCCCCAACAGTGCCTTAATTGAGAAGAAAAATGGTGGAGGATGTGGAGGTGAACTAGACGTTATCGATTTAATTTTTGTAATTTATCTTCATTGGGCCTATACACAATTCAAATTAGATCGATTTCGGACCCAACCCCAGACCAACTTGGTCAATTTTGATAAATTTTTACTCAAATCAATTCAATTCAATTGGTTTGGTTAATCGATTTGGAGATATCCAAATTTTGGCACTCATTAAAATAATAATTTATTTTTCTCCCTTTCTATCAACCATACATTCTCCAATAAAATAATATTACATGTAAATTCCAAAAATTATAATTTTAAATAGCGGGAGCCAAACGGGGCTAAAAACAAAAAAATTGCCTGCCTAAATAATCTCTCAGCTTCTGTGTTTCTTATATTCATGAAAATTGAACAAAACTTATCTAAATTTCTTTCATAACTTCGCACATATTACAAGTGTTTTTGCCCTGTGTCAACAAATAAATTATACATTCTCCAATAAAATAATATTACATGTAAATTCCAAAAATTATAATTTTAAATAGCGGGAGCCAAACGGGGCTAAAAACAAAAAATTGCCTGCCTAAATAATCTCTCAGCTTCTGTGTTTCTTATATTCGTGAAAATTGAACAAAACTTATCTAAATTTCTTTCATAACTTCGCACATATTACAAGTGTTTTTGCCCTGTGTCAACAAATAAATGTTAGAATTTGAATATAAAGGCGATATTAACCGGAGAATGGCAAAGCTCACAATAATGTAACATGTTTATTCTGCTTAATCCATTGCCATAATGTCCAAACGACTATATTATTTTTGTTTCTCTCTTAATATCACAACAATTCACCTCGTCAGACTGCTTGACATAATTCTTAGCAGAATGCCACGTAAAAATTTTATCATTAAATTATTTTAAATACAGTTAATTTTTTTATTAAATTATTTGCTGCCACCTCAAATTATGTCACTGCATATTTTAAATTTCTTCTATCAAAGTAGTAAAAATCCAAAAGTGTTCAATCTAAATTTTATAAGGAAAACATTAACATGACACCAATTAATTGATACCGGGTTAGTGGCTAAAAATTAATTGAATCGGTCGAATTTTGGTTCAAACTGACCTAAAACGATTCTACTCGGTCCAACTGATTTTTCATTGAAGGATGTATTCATTTAATTTTTTATAATTTATCTTCATTAAATAACGTGCCTACTTAGTTCTTGTTTAATTTTGTTAAAAATTAAAATTTTAATAAAAATTATGAATTTTATAAATTTCGTAATTAAAATTAATTATTATTTTTTAGTCAAAATATACAATGACTTAATTTTTTATAATTTACCTCCACATATCTTTTTATCTTTTGTTTGATTCTCATTATTTTTAAAATATATTTTTCTCTTTTTTTTAATCACATATATTTTAATAAAATAATTTACACATAAATTTAATTTTTTCTTATTTTTGAGCCACTCATTCTCTATTAATCTATTATTTTAAAATGCAATCTTAACAAAAATAAAAAATAATAAGGTTCAAAAGGCGCTAAAAGTATACTCGTCCTTCCATCCTTATGTTGCTTGTCACACGAACAAATAATTGCGTCTGAGATGCTCCAAACATTCTTTTTCAAATCAACACCAGCCGTCCGATCTCCAATATTCGGCGGCATCAATCGCCTAACAAACCAAGAACTCGAGGCACAGTATCCCTCCACGTGTCTTAAATCAATTGGTTAACATCAATTTTAATATTTATATCCTAGTTTTCCCCTCCCCCAAATCAGCAAAAAATAACAACAGAACCGGAAAAACTAGCCCCGGGTCTATGGGAATCAGGGGCCTTCCTTTTTCATTTATTTGTTTTTCCTTGATTGAAAGTTGGGGATTTTCCGGGGATTTTTCCGGCAGATTCGATTGAGACTTCCGATTGATCTTCGGGGAGTGAGGAATATTGAGAGAAAGGTGAAACAATGGTGAATTCAATGGTGGAAAGAGCGACGAGCGATATGCTCATAGGTCCTGATTGGGCTATGAACATCGAGATCTGTGACATTTGCAACCACGATCCCGCGTAATTGCATCTACTCTCTTGTTTTCCACTTAATTTATCCAGAATAGTTTGTTTACAATGAAATGAAAAAAAAAAAAAAAGGAATTGAAAACGATGCATGTCTTTTATGTATAGAGTTTGAAGACTTTCTTTCATATTTTAAAATTTTTATGATATGGAATTTTCGGGAATTTCGGATTTGTTTAATTGTTCCTTGTTTTCTTGTATTCTCTACAAATAAATAAGGAAAAGAACACTTTGTAGAATAATTAGAGTTTTCAATTTTTATTCGAGTGTAGTTTTACGTTTTCATTTTTCAACATTATTGTATTATCATGCTTAGCCGAAGTAACTATTTTTACCGGTTAGTAATTTATGTAAACTACTGGTATGTGTTTGTAGTCTAAATCCCTACTTTCTTGATGCCTAAAATTTAACTCACTTGCATGCTTCTGTTTTGACAATTTTCAATATTGAGAAGTAGAAAAGTATAATTTCTTCCAAATTTGTTCTGCAGACTTTGGCTTTACAAAAAGGAGTCGTCAATATGTTTATAACTAGTACTAACGACATTTACATGCAACATCCATGTGTCTCTTAGTCGGACAATATAAGATTGTTAAACTTGCTTTTTACCTGTAAGATGTTGATTGGCTAAGATATCATTTTTGTTAATTTTCTCTAATAATGAAAAAACCTGTTATATGTATGCATTTTGCTGGTAGCTTCACTTTAATGTTGTCTGATTTACGTAATGAAAATTCGAAATCATTGTTGTTATTATTCTCATCATCATTACTTTCAACTTATTGCGACTCTATTTGTTTATCAGTCAAGCAAAAGATGTTGTAAAAGGTATAAAGAAGCGTCTTGGTAGCAAAAATGCAAAAGTCCAGCTCCTCGCCTTAACAGTAAGTTTGGCTTGTATTTACTGATTTATGAGGCTGCTTCTATTGCATACATATCTGTTGTTTGATTTACCTGCTTTGGTCAGCTGGAAGGCTTTGCCTTTTATGAGTTACATGGTATTTTCTCTCATGAACTGAATTCTTAATAAATTTTTTTCTGGTCTTGGACCGTTAGATTTTTGAGCTATAAAACTTTTATTTCTTAAGTATCGAATAACTTTTCTGCACGGGCAACCAAAGGAAGGACTTTGAGGCATGGGTTCCTTACTTCCCATCATCTTTTAGCCTTCATATATTCTGGTATTTTCTGATTGGCATTATGTGCTGTGGTAAACCATTATGAAGGATCTGGAAGGCAAAACACGGGCCTTCTTAATTATGCTCTAAAAGTATAATTTTGGAGACTGCTGATAAGCGAGGAACCACATGATGCTGTGGAGACATAGCTATGTAGGCCATTGTCTGAGGAAAGGACAAAATAGTGAAAGATCTGGAAGATCAAACATGGACAAGTAGAAACTGGGTGGAAGAATTTTCTTCACATATGATTTGGATAAAGCTTAGGGTGGAATGGGGTTGCTTGTACTTCATTCGGATGAAGGTAGGGAACTAGATGGGAGATAGATAGTGAAACACAGTGATGCATTCTGGCATTCTAGTATTTGTGAGACTGGAGATGGAGAAAGGCTAGTGTCGGGCAAAGAGGGGATTGAGTTTCCTCATGGTTGCATAGTTCCATTGCGATGCTCAAAAAGTCAACTTGTGAGCCTTTCTCATGTTTGCGGTAGAGTAGAGCATGGCTTGAAATACATATGTTGTGCATTTGGGAAAGAAAAGGTTAACTTGATTTTTTTACCTTAACAAAATGTTTAAAAATGCTCAATCGGGTACCAGTTCTTTTTTACTTGTAAACCTCAAGATAGACCAATAAATAATTCACAAGAATATAAAAATACTAAAATATTGTTATTAATCATAAAACCATTTTTAAAAAATCCATAATAAAGCAAGTTAACAAAAATAAGTTTAACTAGCAAACAAACATAAAATAAATCAATAACATAATAAAAAAATTCTCAAAAAGCTAAGGCCAGTTCCTAAAAAAAAGAAAAAAAGAAAAGAAAAATGGGCAAACATTTCGGCTGTCTCGAGGCTTACCCTTTTCGCCTCCCCAAGTTTACGTGTAAGTCTCACAATTGGCACATAACGGGTGAGATTTTATTTCAAACAATGGTTTAACATTTTTGGGGTCATACAAAGATGTGAGGATTTGATGGTTTTAATAGTAGCTCTATAGGAGAAGTAAGCCCTTGGTGGCCTTTAATTTGAAGAAAAAAAAAACTATGTTTTGAATAGTATTTTTTTGGAGAATGTGTGGTTAAAAAGTAAGGAAAAACTTTGGGTTTAGTGTAGAACATTTTATTGTATGAATGTGTAATTGAAAATGAGTATGAGAAATAAATTAAATTAAATTAAAGGCCACCAAACAGGGGCATATTTCCTTACAACTCTAGTGAACTCAACCTTAACCACTTGAAATGCTCATTAATTTTGGTAAAGCAATGGGGTTGTCATTTCATTTTCTAGATGTACTAATTTTTGGACAACAACTTGATATGAGTATATTTGTTCAATGCCTCTCAATAGTGCTCAAGTAAATGAAGAGATAACGTGGTTGGTTTTCATTTCATTTTTCTAGCTTTTGGAGACAATTGTGAAGAACTGCGGGGACATTGTCCATATGCATGTTGCTGAAAAAGATTTGCTTCATGAGATGGTGAAAATTGTGAAGAAGAAGGTAATTGATTGCACTTACTATCAACCACTTTTTGTTTACATCTACTTGAGTTATTAGTATAAATTGTTGCTGATGCATCTTTTATTGCAGCCTGACTTTCGTGTAAAAGAGAAGATTCTAATTTTAATAGATACTTGGCAAGAAGCTTTTGGAGGACCAAGGGCAAGATATCCTCAATACTTTGCAGCTTACCAGGATTTGTTGGTACGGTTGCAAGGCGGTTCCTATGTTTTGGTCCCATTTTACCCTTTTGTGTCTAATTATTGTACATTGATTTTTATTTTCTATGTGTACATTTTATCAGCGTTTTGGAGCAGTATTCCCTCAGAGATCGGAGAGCTCAGCACCTGTTTTCACACCCCCACAAACACATCCATTGGCATCACAACCACAAAATATTCGTAACCTGGAACCTAGGCAGAACGCATCCGAGTCTTCTGTTTCTGAATCTGATATATGAACAGCGTATAGTCAAGTTAGAAATTTAGTTCTTCAAAATATTGCTTGTTTTCAACTTCTGTTATTTTGTACACTTAAACGTAGTGTAACAAATGACATGACATATGGATAAAAGAGAGGGGATTGATCAATCGAGTCCCAGGTACACTGGTGGATTTTAGTGGATTTTATCATGTTGAGAGCTTTTGCTGAGCATCTGTAATTGGAGAATCTGCACAATCTGAAGAAAATGCCTATTTAGAAAGTAAGTGAATTGATTGACATTTGAGAGCTTTTGCTGGCCTTTCCTTGATAAAGTTACTGTCAAGGGACTAATAAACCGGGCTTCTTTCTGTATAATCTATCTTGATATCTTATAAAAGGCAACTATTTATCTCTTCCGAATTAAGCCATAGGTTAGTTTGAAATATCAGTTCAGCATTTACTACTTGATTTTGCAATCTCAATTTATGGTGGCGCTTTTGACTTCTTAGCGCAAGCTATGCAGGCCTGTATAATCCGAACTCCAACAATAAGGGCATACGATCCACTTTCTAGATCCACTTTCTAGTCTGGATTAGATATGTTATTAATATCTGTTATAAATACAAAATATGTCTCATTCTTGGTGGTTGGTAAATTTGAAATTATTGTATAACCTGGCAACAGATCATACTTGTGATACTTATGAGGCTTTATGTTACTGATTGTAGTTATGTTCTTTTATTTATTTTAGCCTGTTGTTTATGTTAGCTTGACAGAAATTCAGAATGCACGCGGTATCATGGATGTTCTTGCCGAAATGCTCAATGCTATAGATCCTGGGAACAAAGAGGTAAATATGAAAGGGAAAGTTTGCTTATTGTTAGCACTGAAGCTTGCTTAGAGAATGATCTTTATAATTGATGCAAAGGGCTCATATATATTGTAAAAGTAAAATGGAAATGAATATTTAGTTGTATGAGATTTTTCCCTCACGAAATTGGCCAGTCATTTGAATTCTGGCTACATGCTACTTTCGTTCTATATTTTCTTGATCCATATGTTTTCTTCACAATTTTTTAATACACTTTGGATTCAGTTTAAGAATTCATTTCTATCTGTTGGCAGGGACTTAGACAAGAGGTAATTGTTGATCTGGTGGAACAATGTCGTACATATAAGCAAAGAGTGGTACATCTTGTTAATTCGACTTCGTAAGGCCCTGATATACCTTCCCTTCTGCTAAACACTTGCATGTTTATGTCACACAGCATATGCAACATGTCAATGTGGGTTGGAGCTTATTTGTATTTCATGTTTTTCTCAAGTTGTTTATGAACTGGCAGGAAGGAATAAGGTATTGAGAGCAATAACTGACATATTGAAATTGTGAAAACATAGAACCATTTAACAGATGACATGGCCTCGAATAGTTTGTGAAGGACAATTGTTTTTTGTCCAATTCATTTTGCCCTTTTCAGTTTGATGTTAATGAAATGGTTTCTTTTTTCTATTAATTTAATGCCTGTAGAATAACCTGTAGTCATCTCTGTTGGGCATGTCCAGAATGCATCATATGCTTCTGGTCTGCTTGGTGCAAGCTTAAATTGGTGGTGAAGGTGAATGATTATAATATATTTATCAGCTCTCTCTTGGAATCAAGAGTCACATGTGAGGAGGAATTAAGTCCACTTCAAGATAAAAATCATCAGGCTTTGGTATATTATATTGGATGGAGAACGGCCATGTTGACACTTGAAATGTGTTTTATATAGCTGAACTACTTTGTGGGTGCAGAAGTTAATTTTGTGGAAAGGATGATCTTTCGGCTCAGTTTCTTGGTAGCATCTCGATGAGTGGTAACCTCTACGAAAGTCCTGAAGGCAGCGACCTAATTGGAGTAGGGATGTGATTTATACGAGTCTTGCAATTGATGAGTATATTAGCAAGTTTCTGTCCCGTTCCCATCATGACTGATCAATTGCACAGCCCTTCAGCAATGGAGAACAAAGAACCCACTAGACTCCCATGCAGTATTTTTCACATGGTCTTTGCATGTATCATTTATCATGTGTAACATGATTATTACTTTTGTCATGTTGGATAGTATTATGGTTAGGCTTATTTGGTGAAGAACTCAACTCATTGTTTTACTGAATTTAATATATACATGATGTAGGGATGAATCGCTATTATGCCAAGGACTAGCACTGAATGATGACCTGCAACGTTTGTTGGCTAAGCATGAAGCAATTGCTTCCGGAGCAACCACTGTTCAGTCAGACAAATCAAAACCAAAACCTGAACCTGTTCGATCCCTGGTAGATGTTGATGCTCCTCTTATTGACACTGGAGATAAAGGGTAAAATGTGATTACTCTTGAAGGATGAATTAGATTGTTAATGTATTGGTATTGGCCTTTTTGTTTGTTTATGGATGTTAGTACCTGTCCGTGTTAAAAAGTATTATTTATGGTGTCATTTGAAAATTGAAATTGTTTGGCCTTGACTCTGATGTGCTCACATATATTCCATGAGCTTTGCATTTTGAACCTTTTTAGGGGAGGGTAGGAAGAGGACCTGAAAAGGATATGGACAGTGTAGATAATTTTCAACAATTTTGGAACTTCTTTTCTTCAGGATTTATTGTGTTGGATATCAGATTACTTCTTAAAGAGCAAAATGGATTTGTTGACCCTTTTAAACTAAAAAACTTCCTTTGTATGTACTATTAGTATAAATTATTTATCCAGTGTAACCCTCTTCAGTACCTGGTAGTTAAAACAAGGGAAAAAGAGAAGGTTATTAGTCGATATACATTCTGTGGGCTGCATCTCCTTATATTTATGGCCTTACTTAGAAGACCGAAACATAAAGTTTCAAAGTTGAACATTTTGTTGACCTCCTAGCTGCCGTAGCAATGTTTGTAGATTTTACCATCAACATTCTCTACATGTCATATGTATTTGGATATTTTTTAGACTACCTAGCTCTGAACTTGTTTGTTTTACTGTGTGTTTTTGGGTAGTAGGACTCTGGTTTGATAATATGTTCTTAACATCAATAATCTGACTGCCTTCTTTTTATTTGCAATCTACTGATAGTTCTGGCTCAGGGAAACAGTTAGCTCTTCCTGCTCCCCCTGCATCTAGTGGTCAATCAACAACTCCAACGAAGGCTGATCCTAAGATAGATCTTTTGAGTGGAGATGACTTCTCATTGGCAATTGTTCCAGTGGGAGAGCCTCAGCCGGCCAGCCCTGCTGCATCTCAGCAGAATGCCCTCGCACTTATTGACATGTTTTCACAGAGTAATAATATCCCCTCTTCGAATTCTGTTGGACAAGCGCATCCTTCGTCCCCTCAATTTCAGCAACAACAGAATTTTCAATATCCAAAGTCACCATTATCTCCAAATGGAACTGTTTCTGGTCCAATGTTTCCCCAAAATGAACTGTCACTTTACTCACAAGGCTCAACCTCTCCATGGAATGGTCAAATAACCCAGCAACAGCAGCCACCCTCACCAGTTTATGGTGCGTATATCTCTTCTTCTTTCTTTATTTATTTATTTTGTTCTTTGAAACTAGTTTATTTTTGTTTTTCAATTATGTAAACGTTCAGAATTCTCCATCCCACCCACCCACTCCCCAGCACTCACGCGCCAAAGAAAAAAAAAATCCTGCATTTTAGAGAATATGAAGAAATTATCGTTTAACTGTATTCCAAATATGTTGTAGTTGGAAAGATTTGTTTCAAAAACAATTATTTTCTTCGACCTACGAGTTTAGAATATTATTAGTGGCCACTCGACTCAACTGCAAGCATGTCATTCCTAATACATGGAAAATATAATCTTGGTTTTCTTGGGCTATATTTCATTCGGATCTATGCTTATTTTTGTTTGATAGGTGCTCAAAATAGTGGTGCATTGCCACCTCCACCGTGGGAATCTCAACTAGACAATAGCCAGTTTGGCAATAATCAGTCTCCTCAGCGAATGCAAGTGACAACACAATTAACAATCACCCACTCGCAGCCATTTCCCAGTGGCACATATCTTCCAGGCTCACCTGTGGCCAATGATCAGGTAGTCGGCATGTACATTCAGCCAATTGCCACTGGCAATTTTACAGCAATCAACAACCAGGGTATGGGATTGCATCCTCAATCAATCCAGGGTCCACAAATGGGTATGTTTTCTCATCCAGTGCAATCCGGTCAAATGGCTTATATGTATCCTCAACAGACGTATGGAAATCAAATGGCGAACTATGGCTATGGTTACGGCCAACAGCAAAATACTCAGGTTTTCGAGCAAAACATGTCCAGGTTATCTATAAGGGACGACAGCATCTTGAGAAATAATTCCTTTTCTTCAGCTCCAACGCCCGCATCCTCGTATGTCCCAAGGCCCTCGAAGCCAGAGGACAAACTCTTTGGGGACCTAGTTGACATTACTAAATTTAAACCATCGAAAACTACTCCGGGTAGAGCTGGAAGCATGTGACATGACCTTGCCTTGTATTTTGTTTGCTAACTTGGTGTGGACCGATTTCAGATCTTAAGATTTTTTTGGGTTAAAATTTCCACTAATATATTTTCTTCTTTTTGGTCCATTGTGTTGCATTTTTTCTTTGTTTGCGGTTTCTTTACATTAGAATCATGTATATTTCTTGTAGAAATAAACACATAAAAGAAAGGAAAAAAACATTTAATTGTTTATGGTAAGTAATGTTAGACCAATATCTCGAATCTGCAAATTGCAATGCTATCATTATCATCTCGTTGTCCTGTATTTTGGCTGCTTTCAATTTTCAGTGAAATTCATGTGCACGTCGCAAGGAATACACTTCTTTCTGGTAAACATGATGTATTGAACTCATACTAGAGAGAAAAGTTTTCTTGATTGTGATCAACTCTTGATTGTGATCAACTTAAACAATTTTCATACTCGATTTCCATTTAAAAAATAAAATAAAGAGCCTGTTTGGGGGTGATTTTGAGAATTAATTTTTTGACCATTAAGATAAAAGTGGGGTTCACCAGTGAGAGAAGAAGTTAAATATGACGATTGAAATAGTTAAATAACGGTTAAAAAAATCAATTTTTTGGGTCAAAAAATCACTCCCAAACAGGTTGAAAGTGTGCTTCTTGAGTTGAAACTTGTGTTCAACGTTCTATACAAGTTTTGTCTAAATTCGAATTGGAAAATTTTTGGCACACTGCATGTGGTGCAGTGTCTATATGTGTCCATGATAACGAAATCGAACACAAAGTGAAAGTCTTTACGCCATTGTTAGATTGAGCATTGTTGGAGAAGCTTAAACGTGAATTTGAACATAGTGAAAATGTAAAATGAAGTTAATTCAAGAAGTAACTTGTTTTTACCTCTGAAATTGTTTATTCAAATGTTTCCAGAGGCCAAAAATCACTAAAAAGTAATTTTACCTTTCATGGGGATTTTTAACTTACAAGTGTAGTAAACAATGGATCAAAGATGTTGGGAAAAAAAATAAATAAATAAATAAATAAATAAAATATATATATATATATATATATAGAAAATGCTAATAATAATAATAATAATAATAATAATAATAACAGTAAAATAAAGCTAAAAAAAAAAAAAAAAAAAAAGACAAAAGAAGCATTGGGCCTATACACAATTCAAATTAGATCGATTTCGGACCCAACCCCAGACCAACTTGGTCAATTTTGATAAATTTTTACTCAAATCAATTCAATTCAATTGGTTTGGTTAATCGATTTGGAGATATCCAAATTTTGGCACTCATTAAAATAATAATTTATTTTTCTCCCTTTCTATCAACTATACATTCTCCAATAAAATAATATTACATGTAAATTCCAAAAATTATAATTTTAAATAGCGGGAGCCAAACGGGGCTAAAAACAAAAAATTGCCTGCCTAAATAATCTCTCAGCTTCTGTGTTTCTTATATTCGTGAAAATTGAACAAAACTTATCTAAATTTCTTTCATAACTTCGCACATATTACAAGTGTTTTTGCCCTGTGTCAACAAATAAATGTTAGAATTTGAATATAAAGGCGATATTAACCGGAGAATGGCAAAGCTCACAATAATGTAACATGTTTATTCTGCTTAATCCATTGCCATAATGTCCAAATGACTATATTATTTTTGTTTCTCTCTTAATATCACAACAATTCACCTCGTCAGACTGCTTGACATAATTCTTAGCAGAATGCCACGTAAAAATTTTATCATTAAATTATTTTAAATACAGTTAATTTTTTTATTAAATTATTTGCTGCCACCTCAAATTATGTCACTGCATATTTTAAATTTCTTCTATCAAAGTAGTAAAAATCCAAAAGTGTTCAATCTAAATTTTATAAGGAAAACATTAACATGACACCAATTAATTGATACCGGGTTAGTGGCTAAAAATTAATTGAATCGGTCGAATTTTGGTTCAAACTGACCTAAAACGATTCTACTCGGTCCAACTGATTTTTCATTGAAGGATGTATTCATTTAATTTTTTATAATTTATCTTCATTAAATAACGTGCCTACTTAGTTCTTGTTTAATTTTGTTAAAAATTAAAATTTTAATAAAAATTATGAATTTTATAAATTTCGTAATTAAAATTAATTATTATTTTTTAGTCAAAATATACAATGACTTAATTTTTTATAATTTACCTCCACATATCTTTTTATCTTTTGTTTGATTCTCATTATTTTTAAAATATATTTTTCTCTTTTTTTTAATCACATATATTTTAATAAAATAATTTACACATAAATTTAATTTTTTTTTATTTTTGAGCCACTCATTCTCTATTAATCTATTATTTTAAAATGCAATCTTAACAAAAATAAAAAATAATAAGGTTCAAAAGGCGCTAAAAGTATACTCGTCCTTCCATCCTTATGTTGCTTGTCACACGAACAAATAATTGCGTCTGAGATGCTCCAAACATTCTTTTTCAAATCAACACCAGCCGTCCGATCTCCAATATTCGGCGGCATCAATCGCCTAACAAACCAAGAACTCGAGGCACAGTATCCCTCCACGTGTCTTAAATCAATTGGTTAACATCAATTTTAATATTTATATCCTAGTTTTCCCCTCCCCCAAATCAGCAAAAAATAACAACAGAACCGGAAAAACTAGCCCCGGGTCTATGGGAATCAGGGGCCTTCCTTTTTCATTTATTTGTTTTTCCTTGATTGAAAGTTGGGGATTTTCCGGGGATTTTTCCGGCAGATTCGATTGAGACTTCCGATTGATCTTCGGGGAGTGAGGAATATTGAGAGAAAGGTGAAACAATGGTGAATTCAATGGTGGAAAGAGCGACGAGCGATATGCTCATAGGTCCTGATTGGGCTATGAACATCGAGATCTGTGACATTTGCAACCACGATCCCGCGTAATTGCATCTACTCTCTTGTTTTCCACTTAATTTATCCAGAATAGTTTGTTTACAATGAAATGAAAAAAAAAAAAAAGGAATTGAAAACGATGCATGTCTTTTATGTATAGAGTTTGAAGACTTTCTTTCATATTTTAAAATTTTTATGATATGGAATTTTCGGGAATTTCGGATTTGTTTAATTGTTCCTTGTTTTCTTGTATTCTCTACAAATAAATAAGGAAAAGAACACTTTGTAGAATAATTAGAGTTTTCAATTTTTATTCGAGTGTAGTTTTACGTTTTCATTTTTCAACATTATTGTATTATCATGCTTAGCCGAAGTAACTATTTTTACCGGTTAGTAATTTATGTAAACTACTGGTATGTGTTTGTAGTCTAAATCCCTACTTTCTTGATGCCTAAAATTTAACTCACTTGCATGCTTCTGTTTTGACAATTTTCAATATTGAGAAGTAGAAAAGTATAATTTCTTCCAAATTTGTTCTGCAGACTTTGGCTTTACAAAAAGGAGTCGTCAATATGTTTATAACTAGTACTAACGACATTTACATGCAACATCCATGTGTCTCTTAGTCGGACAATATAAGATTGTTAAACTTGCTTTTTACCTGTAAGATGTTGATTGGCTAAGATATCATTTTTGTTAATTTTCTCTAATAATGAAAAAACCTGTTATATGTATGCATTTTGCTGGTAGCTTCACTTTAATGTTGTCTGATTTACGTAATGAAAATTCGAAATCATTGTTGTTATTATTCTCATCATCATTACTTTCAACTTATTGCGACTCTATTTGTTTATCAGTCAAGCAAAAGATGTTGTAAAAGGTATAAAGAAGCGTCTTGGTAGCAAAAATGCAAAAGTCCAGCTCCTCGCCTTAACAGTAAGTTTGGCTTGTATTTACTGATTTATGAGGCTGCTTCTATTGCATACATATCTGTTGTTTGATTTACCTGCTTTGGTCAGCTGGAAGGCTTTGCCTTTTATGAGTTACATGGTATTTTCTCTCATGAACTGAATTCTTAATAAATTTTTTTCTGGTCTTGGACCGTTAGATTTTTGAGCTATAAAACTTTTATTTCTTAAGTATCGAATAACTTTTCTGCACGGGCAACCAAAGGAAGGACTTTGAGGCATGGGTTCCTTACTTCCCATCATCTTTTAGCCTTCATATATTCTGGTATTTTCTGATTGGCATTATGTGCTGTGGTAAACCATTATGAAGGATCTGGAAGGCAAAACACGGGCCTTCTTAATTATGCTCTAAAAGTATAATTTTGGAGACTGCTGATAAGCGAGGAACCACATGATGCTGTGGAGACATAGCTATGTAGGCCATTGTCTGAGGAAAGGACAAAATAGTGAAAGATCTGGAAGATCAAACATGGACAAGTAGAAACTGGGTGGAAGAATTTTCTTCACATATGATTTGGATAAAGCTTAGGGTGGAATGGGGTTGCTTGTACTTCATTCGGATGAAGGTAGGGAACTAGATGGGAGATAGATAGTGAAACACAGTGATGCATTCTGGCATTCTAGTATTTGTGAGACTGGAGATGGAGAAAGGCTAGTGTCGGGCAAAGAGGGGATTGAGTTTCCTCATGGTTGCATAGTTCCATTGCGATGCTCAAAAAGTCAACTTGTGAGCCTTTCTCATGTTTGCGGTAGAGTAGAGCATGGCTTGAAATACATATGTTGTGCATTTGGGAAAGAAAAGGTTAACTTGATTTTTTTACCTTAACAAAATGTTTAAAAATGCTCAATCGGGTACCAGTTCTTTTTTACTTGTAAACCTCAAGATAGACCAATAAATAATTCACAAGAATATAAAAATACTAAAATATTGTTATTAATCATAAAACCATTTTTAAAAAATCCATAATAAAGCAAGTTAACAAAAATAAGTTTAACTAGCAAACAAACATAAAATAAATCAATAACATAATAAAAAAATTCTCAAAAAGCTAAGGCCAGTTCCTAAAAAAAAGAAAAAAAGAAAAGAAAAATGGGCAAACATTTCGGCTGTCTCGAGGCTTACCCTTTTCGCCTCCCCAAGTTTACGTGTAAGTCTCACAATTGGCACATAACGGGTGAGATTTTATTTCAAACAATGGTTTAACATTTTTGGGGTCATACAAAGATGTGAGGATTTGATGGTTTTAATAGTAGCTCTATAGGAGAAGTAAGCCCTTGGTGGCCTTTAATTTGAAGAAAAAAAAAAACTATGTTTTGAATAGTATTTTTTTGGAGAATGTGTGGTTAAAAAGTAAGGAAAAACTTTGGGTTTAGTGTAGAACATTTTATTGTATGAATGTGTAATTGAAAATGAGTATGAGAAATAAATTAAATTAAATTAAAGGCCACCAAACAGGGGCATATTTCCTTACAACTCTAGTGAACTCAACCTTAACCACTTGAAATGCTCATTAATTTTGGTAAAGCAATGGGGTTGTCATTTCATTTTCTAGATGTACTAATTTTTGGACAACAACTTGATATGAGTATATTTGTTCAATGCCTCTCAATAGTGCTCAAGTAAATGAAGAGATAACGTGGTTGGTTTTCATTTCATTTTTCTAGCTTTTGGAGACAATTGTGAAGAACTGCGGGGACATTGTCCATATGCATGTTGCTGAAAAAGATTTGCTTCATGAGATGGTGAAAATTGTGAAGAAGAAGGTAATTGATTGCACTTACTATCAACCACTTTTTGTTTACATCTACTTGAGTTATTAGTATAAATTGTTGCTGATGCATCTTTTATTGCAGCCTGACTTTCGTGTAAAAGAGAAGATTCTAATTTTAATAGATACTTGGCAAGAAGCTTTTGGAGGACCAAGGGCAAGATATCCTCAATACTTTGCAGCTTACCAGGATTTGTTGGTACGGTTGCAAGGCGGTTCCTATGTTTTGGTCCCATTTTACCCTTTTGTGTCTAATTATTGTACATTGATTTTTATTTTCTATGTGTACATTTTATCAGCGTTTTGGAGCAGTATTCCCTCAGAGATCGGAGAGCTCAGCACCTGTTTTCACACCCCCACAAACACATCCATTGGCATCACAACCACAAAATATTCGTAACCTGGAACCTAGGCAGAACGCATCCGAGTCTTCTGCAGAAGCTGAATTTCCTACATTGAGGTATGTTTTCTAAAGCGTCAGTGTTGAAATTTAAATCACGTTAAATAATTTGTCATATCAATAGCAGTTTTAAGGAAGTTGAAAAAACACAGGGGTTGGTTCTTTTCTGAATCTGATATATGAACAGCGTATAGTCAAGTTAGAAATTTAGTTCTTCAAAATATTGCTTGTTTTCAACTTCTGTTATTTTGTACACTTAAACGTAGTGTAACAAATGACATGACATATGGATAAAAGAGAGGGGATTGATCAATCGAGTCCCAGGTACACTGGTGGATTTTAGTGGATTTTATCATGTTGAGAGCTTTTGCTGAGCATCTGTAATTGGAGAATCTGCACAATCTGAAGAAAATGCCTATTTAGAAAGTAAGTGAATTGATTGACATTTGAGAGCTTTTGCTGGCCTTTCCTTGATAAAGTTACTGTCAAGGGACTAATAAACCGGGCTTCTTTCTGTATAATCTATCTTGATATCTTATAAAAGGCAACTATTTATCTCTTCCGAATTAAGCCATAGGTTAGTTTGAAGTATCAGTTCAGCATTTACTACTTGATTTTGCAATCTCAATTTATGGTGGCGCTTTTGACTTCTTAGCGCAAGCTATGCAGGCCTGTATAATCCGAACTCCAACAATAAGGGCATACGATCCACTTTCTAGATTCACTTTCTAGTCTGGATTAGATATGTTATTAATATCTGTTATAAATACAAAATATGTCTCATTCTTGGTGGTTGGTAAATTTGAAATTATTGTATAACCTGGCAACAGATCATACTTGTGATACTTATGAGGCTTTATGTTACTGATTGTAGTTATGTTCTTTTATTTATTTTAGCCTGTTGTTTATGTTAGCTTGACAGAAATTCAGAATGCACGCGGTATCATGGATGTTCTTGCCGAAATGCTCAATGCTATAGATCCTGGGAACAAAGAGGTAAATATGAAAGGGAAAGTTTGCTTATTGTTAGCACTGAAGCTTGCTTAGAGAATGATCTTTATAATTGATGCAAAGGGCTCATATATATTGTAAAAGTAAAATGGAAATGAATATTTAGTTGTATGAGATTTTTCCCTCACGAAATTGGCCAGTCATTTGAATTCTGGCTACATGCTACTTTCGTTCTATATTTTCTTGATCCATATGTTTTCTTCACAATTTTTTAATACACTTTGGATTCAGTTTAAGAATTCATTTCTATCTGTTGGCAGGGACTTAGACAAGAGGTAATTGTTGATCTGGTGGAACAATGTCGTACATATAAGCAAAGAGTGGTACATCTTGTTAATTCGACTTCGTAAGGCCCTGATATACCTTCCCTTCTGCTAAACACTTGCATGTTTATGTCACACAGCATATGCAACATGTCAATGTGGGTTGGAGCTTATTTGTATTTCATGTTTTTCTCAAGTTGTTTATGAACTGGCAGGAAGGAATAAGGTATTGAGAGCAATAACTGACATATTGAAATTGTGAAAACATAGAATCATTTAACAGATGACATGGCCTCGAATAGTTTGTGAAGGACAATTGTTTTTTGTCCAATTCATTTTGCCCTTTTCAGTTTGATGTTAATGAAATGGTTTCTTTTTTCTATTAATTTAATGCCTGTAGAATAACCTGTAGTCATCTCTGTTGGGCATGTCCAGAATGCATCATATGCTTCTGGTCTGCTTTGTGCAAGCTTAAATTGGTGGTGAAGGTTGATGATTATAATATATTTATCAGCTCTCTCTTGGAATCAAGAGTCACATGTGAGGAGGAATTAAGTCCACTTCAAGATAAAAATCATCAGGCTTTGGTATATTATATTGGATGGAGAACGGCCATGTTGACACTTGAAATGTGTTTTATATAGCTGAACTACTTTGTGGGTGCAGAAGTTAATTTTGTGGAAAGGATGATCTTTCGGCTCAGTTTCTTGGTAGCATCTCGATGAGTGGTAACCTCTACGAAAGTCCTGAAGGCAGCGACCTAATTGGAGTAGGGATGTGATTTATACGAGTCTTGCAATTGATGAGTATATTAGCAAGTTTCTGTCCCGTTCCCATCATGACTGATCAATTGCACAGCCCTTCAGCAATGGAGAACAAAGAACCCACTAGACTCCCATGCAGTATTTTTCACATGGTCTTTGCATGTATCATTTATCATGTGTAACATGATTATTACTTTTGTCATGTTGGATAGTATTATGGTTAGGCTTATTTGGTGAAGAACTCAACTCATTGTTTTACTGAATTTAATATATACATGATGTAGGGATGAATCGCTATTATGCCAAGGACTAGCACTGAATGATGACCTGCAACGTTTGTTGGCTAAGCATGAAGCAATTGCTTCCGGAGCAACCACTGTTCAGTCAGACAAATCAAAACCAAAACCTGAACCTGTTCGATCCCTGGTAGATGTTGATGCTCCTCTTATTGACACTGGAGATAAAGGGTAAAATGTGATTACTCTTGAAGGATGAATTAGATTGTTAATGTATTGGTATTGGCCTTTTTGTTTGTTTATGGATGTTAGTACCTGTCCGTGTTAAAAAGTATTATTTATGGTGTCATTTGAAAATTGAAATTGTTTGGCCTTGACTCTGATGTGCTCACATATATTCCATGAGCTTTGCATTTTGAACCTTTTTAGGGGAGGGTAGGAAGAGGACCTGAAAAGGATATGGACAGTGTAGATAATTTTCAACAATTTTGGAACTTCTTTTCTTCAGGATTTATTGTGTTGGATATCAGATTACTTCTTAAAGAGCAAAATGGATTTGTTGACCCTTTTAAACTAAAAAACTTCCTTTGTATGTACTATTAGTATAAATTATTTATCCAGTGTAACCCTCTTCAGTACCTGGTAGTTAAAACAAGGGAAAAAGAGAAGGTTATTAGTCGATATACATTCTGTGGGCTGCATCTCCTTATATTTATGGCCTTACTTAGAAGACCGAAACATAAAGTTTCAAAGTTGAACATTTTGTTGACCTCCTAGCTGCCGTAGCAATGTTTGTAGATTTTACCATCAACATTCTCTACATGTCATATGTTTTTGGATATTTTTTAGACTACCTAGCTCTGAACTTGTTTGTTTTACTGTGTGTTTTTGGGTAGTAGGACTCTGGTTTGATAATATGTTCTTAACATCAATAATCTGACTGCCTTCTTTTTATTTGCAATCTACTGATAGTT
The DNA here is from genome assembly GCF_002742605.1 of Olea europaea var. sylvestris. Lineage (NCBI taxonomy): Eukaryota > Viridiplantae > Streptophyta > Magnoliopsida > Lamiales > Oleaceae > Olea > Olea europaea. The sequence goes on from NW_019230477.1 coordinate 77,376, forward strand.
CTGGCTCAGGGAAACAGTTAGCTCTTCCTGCTCCCCCTGCATCTAGTGGTCAATCAACAACTCCAACGAAGGCTGATCCTAAGATAGATCTTTTGAGTGGAGATGACTTCTCATTGGCAATTGTTCCAGTGGGAGAGCCTCAGCCGGCCAGCCCTGCTGCATCTCAGCAGAATGCCCTCGCACTTATTGACATGTTTTCACAGAGTAATAATATCCCCTCTTCGAATTCTGTTGGACAAGCGCATCCTTCGTCCCCTCAATTTCAGCAACAACAGAATTTTCAATATCCAAAGTCACCATTATCTCCAAATGGAACTGTTTCTGGTCCAATGTTTCCCCAAAATGAACTGTCACTTTACTCACAAGGCTCAACCTCTCCATGGAATGGTCAAATAACCCAGCAACAGCAGCCACCCTCACCAGTTTATGGTGCGTATATCTCTTCTTCTTTCTTTATTTATTTATTTTGTTCTTTGAAACTAGTTTATTTTTGTTTTTCAATTATGTAAACGTTCAGAATTCTCCATCCCACCCACCCACTCCCCAGCACTCACGCGCCAAAGAAAAAAAAAATCCTGCATTTTAGAGAATATGAAGAAATTATCGTTTAACTGTATTCCAAATATGTTGTAGTTGGAAAGATTTGTTTCAAAAACAATTATTTTCTTCGACCTACGAGTTTAGAATATTATTAGTGGCCACTCGACTCAACTGCAAGCATGTCATTCCTAATACATGGAAAATATAATCTTGGTTTTCTTGGGCTATATTTCATTCGGATCTATGCTTATTTTTGTTTGATAGGTGCTCAAAATAGTGGTGCATTGCCACCTCCACCGTGGGAATCTCAACTAGACAATAGCCAGTTTGGCAATAATCAGTCTCCTCAGCGAATGCAAGTGACAACACAATTAACAATCACCCACTCGCAGCCATTTCCCAGTGGCACATATCTTCCAGGCTCACCTGTGGCCAATGATCAGGTAGTCGGCATGTACATTCAGCCAATTGCCACTGGCAATTTTACAGCAATCAACAACCAGGGTATGGGATTGCATCCTCAATCAATCCAGGGTCCACAAATGGGTATGTTTTCTCATCCAGTGCAATCCGGTCAAATGGCTTATATGTATCCTCAACAGACGTATGGAAATCAAATGGCGAACTATGGCTATGGTTACGGCCAACAGCAAAATACTCAGGTTTTCGAGCAAAACATGTCCAGGTTATCTATAAGGGACGACAGCATCTTGAGAAATAATTCCTTTTCTTCAGCTCCAACGCCCGCATCCTCGTATGTCCCAAGGCCCTCGAAGCCAGAGGACAAACTCTTTGGGGACCTAGTTGACATTACTAAATTTAAACCATCGAAAACTACTCCGGGTAGAGCTGGAAGCATGTGACATGACCTTGCCTTGTATTTTGTTTGCTAACTTGGTGTGGACCGATTTCAGATCTTAAGATTTTTTTGGGTTAAAATTTCCACTAATATATTTTCTTCTTTTTGGTCCATTGTGTTGCATTTTTTCTTTGTTTGCGGTTTCTTTACATTAGAATCATGTATATTTCTTGTAGAAATAAACACATAAAAGAAAGGAAAAAAACATTTAATTGTTTATGGTAAGTAATGTTAGACCAATATCTCGAATCTGCAAATTGCAATGCTATCATTATCATCTCGTTGTCCTGTATTTTGGCTGCTTTCAATTTTCAGTGAAATTCATGTGCACGTCGCAAGGAATACACTTCTTTCTGGTAAACATGATGTATTGAACTCATACTAGAGAGAAAAGTTTTCTTGATTGTGATCAACTTAAACAATTTTCATACTCGATTTCCATTTAAAAAATAAAATAAAGAGCCTGTTTGGGGGTGATTTTGAGAATTAATTTTTTGACCATTAAGATAAAAGTGGGGTTCACCAGTGAGAGAAGAAGTTAAATATGACGATTGAAATAGTTAAATAACGGTCAAAAAAATCAATTTTTTGGGTCAAAAAATCACTCCCAAACAGGTTGAAAGTGTGCTTCTTGAGTTGAAACTTGTGTTCAACGTTCTATACAAGTTTTGTCTAAATTCGAATTGGAAAATTTTTGGCACACTGCATGTGGTGCAGTGTCTATATGTGTCCATGATAACGAAATCGAACACAAAGTGAAAGTCTTTACGCCATTGTTAGATTGAGCATTGTTGGAGAAGCTTAAACGTGAATTTGAACATAGTGAAAATGTAAAATGAAGTTAATTCAAGAAGTAACTTGTTTTTACCTCTGAAATTGTTTATTCAAATGTTTCCAGAGGCCAAAAATCACTAAAAAGTAATTTTACCTTTCATGGGGATTTTTAACTTACAAGTGTAGTAAACAATGGATCAAAGATGTTGGGAAAAAAAATAAATAAATAAATAAATAAATAAAATATATATATATATATATATATAGAAAATGCAATATGTACCTGTAGGCATCCTCCATCAGTAAGTAGTAAGCCAATGACCTTCGCTTCCTTCAATTTTGGCAAAACTTCCTGAAAGTAAAAACTGGGAGAAGCAGAACTTTTTGGTTTGAAAATTGGAAACTGCTTATGCTTCCTGGCCTCCTTAAAGCCAAGTGGTAGGTCGTGTACGACGGTCACATCATTTGTTAACGCTTCTGACTACCAGAAAGTTTGATGGACCGCCCCTCACCGGATCCTATAAAAATGCACAATCAGATTATAAAGTATTCTCACGCGTCATCTGAAGTTCACGCTGATCTCTGGTAAGCTTCTATTTTCTGTTCATTCATATCTCTTTATGAATTATATCTTTTACTTGAATATTTTTTTATCAGTGCTTTTTGTTAATCTTAGTCGCGTGCGAAGAATTTTGAATTCCTGTTTGATTAATGGGATAATTTAGGTCAGTAGGCATGTTTTCTTAAAGATTTGATTGTCATGTTTAACAAATTTATATTTTTCTAATATGAATTGTTTTCGATTGATTAAGCTTTGAAGTGAATTGTGGATTTCAGAAGTAGAGCAGAAAATGCAGGTTAGTATCGTTTCTTTTGTAATTCCTTTTGTCATAGCGGTTTTTGTCATTATGTATTAGATTATTTTCTTTTTATATGTATTTGTAAGATTTCTTTGGATTGGAAGCTCCGGAAATTACTGGTATTTACTACTTAGTGAAATTTAATAGTATCTTTTGTTTGGTTGCTTGCAATTAGGCTTTACACTTGCAAAACACATTTTTTGTTGGTTCTTCTCCTCATTTATAACTGAGGTTTTCCAGGAATTTCATGGTACTATCATTAACTTAAATTTTTTTAATGTTTATTGGTTTTACCCTGTTTTCCTGCATTAAGTTTTTTATGGTTTTGAGAGCTCGTGATGTATAATACAAATGTGATAACTGGGAAGACCAGTGTTTCCAAATTAATTGGTAGAAAGTAGAGAAGGGTAATTGTTTGATAGGGGTAGTTCGGGACAAAAATGTATTACGAATGTGGATGTTAATTTATGACATCTCAGATAGGAACAGAAGGTGTTTGATTGAGCATTGAGGAAGTACTAAATTGGGGCAGCATGGAAATGGGCCTTTTCTTTTTCTAAATGAATCTATTTGTCATTAATAATAAAATGGAAAACCGCGTGTAGAAGTATTGAAGATGAATTTGTATCTCTTGTTATATTGCAAAGTACTGAATCTGTACAAATTTAGATCTTTGATAATTCGATGGACTGGTAAAAGATGAACAATAACTTTGCCACATGTAAAGGAGAGGGGGAATCTTTCATCTTTGATAACGGTAGAAGGATATTCATATTAGGTTGGATTTTGCACTGGGTTCAGGAACAGAGAGAGTGACAAATTTATTGTACCTTGACCTGCTATTGCAGCTAAAGTGCCATCAGCTATTTTAACCTTGTTATTTCCGGAATATGGACTAATATGTGGAGAAACGAATTAAGAATTTGTCATATGGTCACTAGAACCTGAATCAATTACCCAGGGGCTTGAGAAACAATCTTTTGAGGTACGAAAAGCATGAGAATCAGAATACTTACATGAGTGTGCTAAAAAAAAAAAAAAAAAAAAAAACACCTAAAAAAAAAAGCACCTGATAGGAATCTCCTTTTTGTTGAAACCTCCAATTTCAGAATTGTTTGTTGCATTTCTTGACGGGAGTTTTCAGAATGAACATCTGCAAGTTGAGAAGCCACTGCGACAACATTGTTGTTTACCTCAAATATTCCTAACATTTTATGGCTCTTTTATGGATGGTGATGACTGGAAAAATAATTTGATCTAATACCGCATTAAGACCTGGGGTTCTATGTTAAAGGTCAATCTTGTCAAGACAAATAGCTCAAGACCTTCTATGTTGGTTGTTTATTTTATAATCTTTTGATGTGGGGGTATCCCTTAACATGCCCTTACAAAATGGTGGTTTGTTTAAGCAGATCCATCTCGAAATCGCGTGTCTAGTTTTATAATCTTAATTGGGTAGAATTATGTGCTCATTTTGAGTCATAATTGGGTAGAATTGCCGTTTGAGTTTAATGGGTTTTGATATCATGAAGATGAATGTGTATCGCTGGTTATATTACAAAGTCATGAATCTGTCCAATTATATAGTTGGTTTGTAATTTAGAGAAAGGGGATAAATTAACTTCCTAAAAATGCTAACCTGCAATCATGGGATATTCTAAAAATCAGCCGTAATTTATGGAACCAAGTAGCAATCAGCCTTAAGCAAATCAGCCTTTGACTTCCATTTTATAATCAGCTAATTATTGATTGATTTGTCAACAAGTATAACAAAAAATCTTTAAATATGATTAATTCATGACTCCGTGTCTGTAGCTCCATTCTTTACCAATGGTTTCAAAGGCCCTTAAGTGCAGTTTAAAATAATAGTAAAAAGTGAAAAGACAATTTGGAGCATGTTGACTTCCATTTTATAATCAGCTAATTATTGATTGATTTGTCAACAAGTATAACAAAAAATCTTTAAATATGATTAATTCATGACTCCGTGTCTCTAGCTCCATTCTTTACCAATGGTTTCAAAGGCCCTTAAGTGCAGTTTAAAATAATAGTAAAAAGTGAAAAGACAATTTGGAGCATGTCGCCTTGGGGTTAAAATTAAAGAACAATTTTCATAAGCATTTCAAGTGACATTTTTCGGGCTTGAAGTTCTCAAAGTTGTAATATTGATTCTTTTTTATTGTTTATATTAGTATCTGTTTTGGTAATTTTTTTTGAGAATGAGCTTTTTTTGTAAGTAGGCATCAAGGGCTAGGCTTTTTAAGGAATACAAAGAAGTTCAAAGAGAGAAAGTAGCCGATCCCGATATTCAACTTGTTTGTGATGATTCGAACATATTTAAATGGACAGCTCTTATAAAGGTGAGGTTCTGTGTTGTTTAGGGAGCTTTATTATGTTGCCTTTTATTTTGGGGAAATGCATAGCAGCAGTCGTGTTGCTCAACTCTTTAGTGTATATAGGGGCCATCAGAAACTCCTTACGAAGGTGGAGTTTTCCAACTTGCATTCTCTGTTCCTGAGCAGTATCCTTTGCAGCCACCTCAAGTGCGATTCTTAACCAAAATTTTCCATCCAAATGTGCATTTTAAGGTGATTCTTGTCTTTTCTCTCTTTCTTTTATGGTTTTTGCCCTGCAAGTGCAATGAATAAGGTAAGAGATCAAAGGGTGAAATGCAATTCATCTAGTATGAAATATAACATAATTGGCATTTCCACTATGATTAATGGATAAATATAATTGGCTTATGACTGGTATTTGTCAACCAAAGGAACTGACTTCAGGTAGTTCTCTCGAATGAATGCTGATACACAATCAGGCAGTGAGACAGCACTGCCATTATAAGGAAATAAATAGTTGGATTAAATGCATTAGGGTACAATAAATACCTCTAATTCTTGCCAAACAGGTGTGATGGTTTCAGTGTAGAGGATCGTGACTTACCAATGGCACCAGTAAAACTAATTTCTCTATTAAAAATTAAATGAAGAAAGGCTAGGAGTTAAAGAGGGAGTTTAATTTAAGCTTTGTGCTCAC
>NW_019230477.1:83460-95190 GCF_002742605.1 Olea europaea var. sylvestris
CACACGCACAGGGCGGTGGGAACATTACATCTATCACGGTAAGAAAACTAAGTAATATACTTGGAGCCTTGATCGAGATTCTTCTGACATTGATTTGTGTGTAGTTGATTCAATCTCTTATCAACAATGTAGAATAGAGAAAATATTGTTGTCAGACGATGACGTAGAACTGCTGATATGCTTGCTTAGATCTTCTTTTGTTTGGTTCTGTTCTTTCTTTATCTTTTTTGTGCATGGGAGGGGTGGTTATGGTTCGTTTAGTTGTTATTAACTAGTTTGCTTTTTCTTTTTGCAGACTGGTGAAATATGCCTTGATATCTTGAAGAACGCATGGAGTCCAGCTTGGACGCTGCAGTCTGTTTGTCGGGCTATAATTGCGTTGATGGCTCATCCAGAACCTGACAGTCCATTAAATTGTGATTCTGGTAATCACTCAGTCTGATTCCTTTCGCTACCTGGTGGAAATAATGTTTATCTTTGCAACTTAATATCCTCACATTGGTGGACCAACAGTCTCTCTTTCTCTATCCATCTCGCTCACTCTATGCACTTGTACACATCCAGAGAGTTCCTGTGGTTGTGATTCCAAAAACAGAATTTTTTTCAGTGGGATTATTTGAAATTTTAAGTTATATACTCTGTACAACTAAAGAGTCTTAGCCCTTGATTGGTCCACATTATTTCTAAAATACATTTTTCTCTCTTATTTTCAACCACACATTTTTCAATAAAATAATATTACACGTAAACCCAAAAATTTTCCTTATTTTTTAACTATACATTCTTCATCAAAAATGCATTATTTCCAAAAAAAATGGGGCTCAACCATGCTCTTAGTATCCATAAATATTACCTTTTCCATTTTATATATTTTATCCTTTTGCTAGCTGTCATTGTAAATCACAGTTGAAGTTATAATTCCCCATACTTTCAGTAATGGTGTATTCACAGGGAGAAATAGCTCAAGGCATAGGTTCTCCATAACCACTTATATTTTTCTTTTGCGGTTCTGTTTTTCATTTCCCCCCTCTAATTTGTTGTTGCTATTTTGGGCTGTGTATTCGTGCCTTTTACTGTTAATATTCTTCGTTCTTTTTGGTTTTTGGTGTTCTTATATGCTTATTCTGTGTATTTGTTGCTGGTTTGGGGTTTGGTTCTCCTCCCTTTGTCAAGCTAAAAACAGGCAATACAATGGTACATATTATGAAAGCACTCAGTTGCAATTTTACGTGTTTATTTGATTTACTCGATAAAATTTAGTATTTTTATCTACAAACTTGACCCCTTTCCTGAGAACTCTCAAAATGTTGTGTGTGTGTGTGTGGTTTTTTTTCCCGTACCTAGATATATAAAAGATATGATTAGTTGGTAAACAAGCCAATTTTCTTTGCTTCTCTCCTCTGTTCTTTTTCGTGAGATGTGTGAATGTGGTTGATGCTTCGTCCTTGCTTTTCCCAGGCAATCTTCTTCGCTCTGGCGACACCAGAGGATACCAGTCGATGGCAAGAATGTATACCAGACTCGCAGCCATGCCCAAGAAAGGGTGAAGGGATGCTTAATTATTCTCTTGCAGCTTGCATGTAATCTAGTTTTCTCATCAACTGTTTGCTCTTGGATCTATTTGCTAGCAAGTAGAAACTTGTTCCTCTTGCAGCCTTCCATTAAACTGTCCTGGCCTTGGACTTCAATACTCTATTGTATTCTGAATTTATTATTGTCAGATGCCCTGCTATACATTCGAGGAATGTATCTTAACTCTTTACCACTACTGAGAAAGCAATAAATTTATTTTATCATTTAATCGTCTCGACTTTTTGCTAAACCTATTTTTTGGTTTGGTTGAGCTATTTTTGTTGAGATTGGCCGTGCCTGCTGTCAACTAGGCAATCAGTATCACGTACTCAAAACAGATATATAAGCGTAAGTCAATCCCAAGAAAGCAGCTGTGAGCAGCATAGAAGCTCTCGTTTGAGCAAGCCCTGACCATGCTAAAGCGAAAAATTTCTAGGCACCTTATTTACATGTCTAGATGTCCAACGCTGCTTCACTTATTGTCAAGGACCATATAGATTCTTTACAGATTCAAGCAGACCCGATAACTGTACAAGTATAGGTGTGTCGATGGAAAATGGCAAATGACAAAATTTAAGTCTTGGAACTCCCAAAAACATGTCATTCGACAGCAACCATAATTTATAGGACTATACAATCAAAATAACCAACAAAAATGAACTCAAAATGATTTTTCTTGGTCTTGTTGGTTTTCAAAATTCAGAAGTGACTGCTCTGGAATGACGTGGCAAAATGTTATAGGACGAGCTAGAAGAAAAGATTTCACAACCCGGTTAGTTCTAAGGTCCTCGACTCCTCGTGATTAGCATGCTTCAAAGATTCTTTTTGCCTTCCTGTTCTAGTTCTGTTTCTGCAATGTGAAATACGATCCAATATTATTATCGCAAACAGATTTTCAAACTGTAAAAACATAGAAACTGCTGCAATCTCGCATTGTTTTGAACGTGTTTAGCCATGGACACCCACAAAAGAGAAAGGAAAAACTGAAACTAAACATATTCGTAACAGAAGTAAAAATCCTGGTCGTCACTGAACTTTTACCAAGTTTTCATGTATTCAAAGTTGGTCACAGACTTGATCATTCTTACCATTTGGTTACTGAACTTAAAAATTTGTTACTATTTGGTCCTTCCCTCCATTACTGTTTGCCAAACTATCGAAAAAGATGAAGTGACAGTCTAGTTGGTACCCTAGTCAGAAAATAACTCAACTGCCACATGACCTATTTCAGTAGTCAAGCTAATGTACCTGGTGACCAAATTATAACAAAATCAAAGTTCAGTAACCAACTTAAAACAAAATGAAGTTTAGTGATCATTAACGTATTTAACCTACTTCCCACTCTTTTAATGTTTACTGGACATCACAGTGAAGTTGGGAAAATAGAAGACATGTCATCACCTTTTATGCTTCCACGAGTGATAAGTTTGTTGAGAAAACCACGAAACCTGGTTAATACAAGTCTTTCTTGTTCTGAATATACGTGGTCTGACCCATGCAAATTCATATTTGTCCTTGTATTCGATCCCGAAATACTAGATGGAATGTCGACTTTAGTGAACACGATATCGTTTTCATCACACATTAATGCAAGTGTTCCGGGAGACACTGGCCGTTCATTCTGAAATTCACCTGTAGTTGACTCTGATAAGGAAGTTTGAACTCCATTTTCATGGTTTCCAGGCAATCTCCGAGCACTGGGTTGCTTTTGAATGTCTGCAATTTCAGCTTTTTCCAAAGTGGCCTTATCAGTATTGCTTGTTCTCTTTTCTTCTGAAAACCAGAATGCAAAATATTAGATAAGTAAAGCCTAAATTTCACAAGGGATGTATCCATCCCATTTTTTCTAGTCACCTGAAGGTAGAAGATAAAAGTGGTAGGAGATTTACGGTACAGACCACTTCTTCTTTTAATAAGGCAATTTGTAAAGCACGGACACAGTCATGGACACAACACAAACATGTCCATCAAAATGATGCATTTATACACGTTATATATTTATCTTTTTACTTGTTTATTTTTTACAAAATCAACACTCTTTTTAGCTTTGATTTTGATTTTGGAGGTGAAATGTTTTGAATAAGAGTAGCAGTTGTATTTTGTATCACTTGCAAAAACAAAATCTAACTAATCATGCATCAAAAATTGCCTACACTGAATATAAACAAATTCAACCTCAAATTCCCAAAATTTTTCTCCCGCATTATTTTGATTTTTACCGTCACCAAAGTGTCAGAAGAGTGTTCATGCTTCATAGAAGGAAATGCAAGACAAAGTAGGATATTAAGCTCCTTGTCTATTCATATTATTCAGGGAGCACAATTTGTAAATTCAACTGAAAACTCATCCTTTAGTAGCCTCAAACTTGAATAGAATCCATATGACCAGAACTATTTCAACCTCTAGCTTCTACAAGGCCATCTTTCTGTTAACCCATCTTTAGAATGGTCAGACTACACATCTTTTCGAGCCCTTTTGCGTCCAAAACGTACTCTCTCGATCAAGTTGCTTCTCAGTGTTGTCTTTCAATCATATATAAAATAAATTTCCCTCTATGAAAAACTCTTGTAAAGGTATTTTGGGTGTACTTAAAAATTATGTGAACAATAACATAGAAACAACACACTGAGGCCACTTAAGATCACGTTGAGACACAGTGGAGGGCACTTTTAATCTCAAATGTAAATTAAAAACCAAAAACTTTGATTTTAAATGTTAGCACGACCAGTTTTCGGTGCCAAACGCTACTGAGTGGATGCACTCTCCCCAGCATTTTTTGGCATAAAATAATTGAAACTTTCCTACGCTAGTCTACATAATCATTTTAGAAAAAGATGAGATTCAGCAAGCCAAAATGATTATTAGAGCTTGAATTTACCTGAACGAGACTTTGCAGCTTCTGCTGAAACTGCGACTAAAAGTGAGCAGAACTCCTCAACATGTCGTGGTTGGAGAATTCCAGCCAGAGGAGACCTTTAAATCATAAGAAACCAGTCAAGATTCTGTTTTGAAAGGAAAATAGTGCGGCTGTTCATAACTTTTATTACCAGAGGAAAAAGAAATAAGTGGAATAATTTGAATTAAAAATTAAATCTATAACCAAAAAAGTTCCCAAAAAAAAATTACCTATAAGAGGATTTTGAAAGTCTGAACACTGCTGTAGACTTAGGTCCGGATGTGTGAACCGATGATGTGGAACAAGAGGCACCTGAAGTTAAACAAGTTTCCTGAATGAACAGAAAAATGTATGTTGAGAATGTCTAAAAGCTTAAAAGTTTACTTATTAAGTAAATCAGTTTTCAAAGAAATGATTTTCTATTGGTATAAATATTAAATTGGAAATAAGCAAGCTATTTATTTTAAGAGTAAAGATTAAAGAAAGAGTTACTTTCAAAATGAGTAACTCTTTCTATTTATAAGCAAGAAAAAGTAACAACATTTTTGGAAACAAAGTTACTTGAAAGTAACTAAGTAACTTTTAGGCTTAGCTAAACATGCTATTAGTTCTATTGGGCAGATACCTCATCAAATGCATGGTAATACTATCGTTGAACAGTTTGTCCAGCTTGCAATTGAATATGATAAAGAGTTATATCTTCAATATCAATGTTCTATCTTCTTCACAGTTGAGACCATGAAAAAGATGATTCACTTGGAGCATGTTTGGCTAAGCTTAAAAGGTTCAGATATGAGTAAATAAGTAAGTTTAGAAATAAACATTTCTTTTAATTGGTAAAAAAAGCTGGAAATAAGTCACTAATTGACATGAATTTAAGAGTTACTTCCATAATAATAATCCTTTTTTACTTAAAAGCAACAAAAAAGTAATATATCCAAATATGCACCGGATGAATTTGTGAAACCCTGCTATTGGATTGATTATCAGTTGTCGACCCAAAAACGATCTGCTGATTTCCATTTCTTTTGCTCTGTGATAATCCAAAACCAGATAGCCCAATGGCTTCATTAATGACAGCATTGGCTGCTTGTTGCATGCAGGTCATAGAATTCATAGGATGTCCATGAAAAAGAGCCTTTCTCTCTTCACTTCCTTTAAAGTTTTTACAGTCGAGGCATTTACAGTTTTCAGAGCATAGAATATTGGCTTGGAAGCACTCACAGTACTTCTTGAGGCATCCAGATTTTTTACAATTGCATCCTTTGTTATGTTTTCTTTCCACTGTAAGCTCACCTCCCTCTACCTGGATTTCTTTGAAACAGTTAGAAACAAGCAAATATAAATTAAACAATCAAAATGAAAATATATAATTATAATGATGTCAATTAAGAACAATAATTGCCATAATGTTATACTTCTTACTAAACTCACATTCATCTTTTGGGATTTTCCATCTTAACCTTTGAGGAGAAGAGATGAATATCTTGAAAAATTACACCCAAATACTCACGTAGAATTAGACTTATTAAAGCAGTAGCATCTTTTCTGTCTCTGCTGGAATTAGAAAGTCAACCCTCCTCGAAAATCTTCTTTGATGATACTTGAAATATTGATTCATATTGTCAAAAACTAGAAATTTGGCAAAGTATTTTCAAAATCTGTGAATTGAATACATTTTGTGCATCATCGCTATCATAGTTAAACGTTGACCGTGCTAGATAGTTTAAACCAGTGGAAAGAGAGATTACAAACAAAATGATGCTTTAATGAGCTTTACATTTCTTCTCATCAAAGAAAAATGCACACACTGTCAAAATTAGTTTCAATTGCCTCTCAATGGAGGGTTTTCATTTTATTATAAAGAAGAGAACTGCAAAGTACACAGCTGACTTACAAGTAATTAAAGTAATTTGTCTACTTAAATATGGTAAGAACTAATTAGCCTATATATAAAATACTAATTAGAATATATGCAGATTTGGACAAGAATAACCTCTAAATCAAGAGTTGCCATATCTGTCTAACATCTCCTCAAATTGATGCTGATCGTTGTGATCGATCAAGAAGAGTATCAATTTGTCAATCATGAATTGATGGTGGTGGCAAAATAAGACTGAAAAAAAAATTATTAGTCTGATGCTCGATGGAGATGCAAGGAAGTTTAATCTCATGTTGATCGAGGGCTTTACGAATAGATTGACAATCTACTTCAATATGCTTTATGCGATCATGAATTATTAGATTTGCAACAATCTGAATAGCACTGGTGTTATCAGCACGAAATGGCGTAGGAGAATTTGGGGGATACCAAGTTCACCTAACAAACCCGGAAGTCGTACGATCTCTGAACAGGCTAATGACATAAAGTTTCCAAAAATTGAAAGCATCACCAAGAAATATGCACAAACTAGTTTCTGAGCGATGAGAATCCAAACAACCCAATCAACATCATAATAATCCATTAACTGTAAGGAATTTCCAATGGAAAAAATAACCATCGACCAAATGTACCTTTGAGGTAACAAAGAATTCATCGAACAGCTGCTAAATGAGATTGACGAGAAGCCTATATAAGCTGACTGACTTGCTATACAACAAATGAAATATCAGATCGAGTAATCGCCAAATAGTTCAAACTCCCTATAAACCGTCGATACGTAAAAGTTCCATTAATGCTAACTAAGCTTTACATTGACCTCTAAATGTGTATGTACGGAATTTCAAGATTGAAGACTAGCTAAGGTGAAAATCTCTTGGGTACACTTGTGTTGATGCAAAAGGAGACCACTTGGACAATGATGCACCTCAAAACGAAGCAAATACTGAAGAAGACCAAGATCCTTCATATGAAGGGTAGTATTGAGATGCTGTTGTAGTTGCTCAATCAGCTGAGTATCAGACCTTGCGATGATAATTTCATCCATATATACTAAAATCAAAACAAGGCCAAAGGCAGTTCTCTTAAGAAATATAGAATAATCAAAATGACTTTCGAGTAGAATGAAAATCAAGCAGAGTGATACGAAACTTCTCAAACCATGCACACAAGACTTGCTTCAATCTATATAGAGGCCGCTTTAACCGACACACCTCAGTGGAAGAGTGAGAGAACATACTAGAAGGAGGACTTATATATATTTCCTCCTTCAAATCCATATGTAAAAATGCATTCTTTAAATCCATTTGCCAGAGAGACCATTCTTTAGAAGTGATCATTGCCATAATAGTCCTCACGGTAGTCATCTTCACAACAGGCACAGATGTCTCCTCATAATTAAGGCCATACTCCTGAAAATTCCCAAGAGCCACCAAACAGGCCTTATACCTCTCTATAATACCATCATGCCAAAGTTTGATGGTATATACACATTCGTATCCGATGAGCTTTACTCTATCAGGACATGAAAAGATGTCCCATGTATTATTATCCTGAAAAGCCTAAAGTTCTTTTTGAATATTTTGCCACCAACATGCATGTGTAGAAGCTTTAAAGAAATATTTAGGCATGGAACCAGTGTCAAGAGTAGCTTGATGAGTGTTATATGAGAACCCATACTTATTTGGAGGGCGTGAAACCGGAGAAGACCATCGAAGTTTAATGATGAAAGGATTAGCATCAGTTCTTTGTTAGAAATGAGCTGTTGAGACGGTAAAGAACGTCTCTGGTACACAAATTCGAGCCTAAAGCGTCAATAATACAAAACATATCAAACTAGTTGAATAGAAACAAAATCATAAATACCGTGAGATTGAAAAAAAAATATATATTAGGTTTCAAAGAAAATCACATTTCGAGAGATACGAAGCTTGTTAGCATCCGTATCATAATACATAAACCCTTTATGTGCATTACTATACCTTAGGAATGCACATCGAGCTGACTAAACAGCAAGCTTATAATGTTCGATGAAAGATAAATGGACAAAACAAACAAAACCTAATATATGAAAGGAAACAAACAAACGAGAGTACGACGACTCAAATTGTAAATTTTGAGAGCGGAAATGATTAACCAAATAAACAGTTGTGGGTAAAGTTTTTACCCACAATTTAGGAGGCACGGAAGATTCAATTAATAAAGTATTAATAACATCCAAAAGATAACAATTCTTACACTAAACAACCCCATTCTGTTTGGTATGCAAGGACTGGAACGTTGGGGAGAGAATCTCTTTTGTTTTGAGATATTCTTGAAATTCATTGTATAGTTAGAGCATAGTGTCTTAATACTAGCAAAAAATTGAGTCTCAACAAAGGTGTCGCGAAAATCCCTCGAGAAATCTTGATTTCCGGCTCAAAAAACAATCAAACAAACACCAGTTTACCTCGAATCGACCCAAACTTCCACACTTGGTTGCCACAAGATTTGCATCCACAAAGGATGGTGGTGGTGGTGGTGGTGGTGATTTGCAAGCCACAAAGGCAAGGGAAAACAAAGAGGTAGCAATGGTAATCACTCAACCAAGAAACGGCTCCTCACTATGTTTCTCTCTCTTCAAAATACACATACACCATCCACATCCGGTTGCAAAAAGAAGCATAATATATAGATTAGGTTTTAGGTTTGGACTTGTTCATTTAAATGGGCCAAAGGTATATCTCTCTCAATAGGCTAAGTTATTGGACCAACAATAATCCAAAACCACACACTAATCAAACCACCAATCCAACTCCAACTTGGGCCTTCCAAAACTGTCGGTCGTATTCGAGTCGAGCCAAGTCCATGGTGTCGATAAATTATTCGACAACTGTTTTAAATCATCACCCGAATTTATTGGGTATCAAAACCCAACAAATCTCCACCTTGAAGCCCAATAAATCTGCAAGCAATCAAAATACAAAATTTATACTTGCACAATCAAGATAATCCAATAAAATTGGAATCACGGATTTTACCTCGTGTTTCCAACCTGAATAATATATCATACTTGCTCCATTTACTCACCAGGGCTAAGATCAAGGGCACTCAAGTAAAAGCAGATATTCACAATAAACAATCAAGAGCGAATAAACATGCAATGGCGATATATTATAGGATCACACACAGATCATTTCAAAAAACACGTTCACACAGAATCACAGATTAACACCAAGTTAATCAAACACAAGGTCAAACACATATGCAACAAATGAATAAATGGCCCACGAAAAGATCTCACCACATTTATCCTATCTCATTCCGTGTTACTCACACTTCGAGAACACATATCTCTTCTCATCGCCCCTATGCTCACTAACCTGATCGCTCAACTCATGTTTTACTGGAAAGTCACAATAAATCCTAAGTCCACGGGGTAATCCTCTATCACCACATCACTTCACCCAACCTACGTGGATAATGGGTTTCCACTAAATAGAAGTGATAGAAGTGCCTCTCTCACACTCCACTGTACAGAATCTCTTCATAGATAAATGATTCCAACATTTAATCACCTCTCCACTCTAATTCAAATGTCACACTCCACATCCCCATGCATATCACCAATACACTTTCAGGCATCTATACTTCACCTCACCAAAAGACATACAACTCACTGCTAATGCATCTCAAACTCACTATGGCAAATCAACACCTTTCGACGACCACAAAGGTTAGGGCTCAATTTAAAATTGACCTACGCACCACAAGATTACTCCAATCACCAATGCTCAAAAAATCCACAAAGGAAATGGTGAAGGTGGCACTCGTAAAGAGAATAGAAGAAAGAGTTAGTTACTTCACTACACTCACAAAAGAGGACCACAAAGAGAAAGAAGATAACCTCACATGGCTGCCTCACACAATCTCACAAACCATACAAGCTCACAAAGATAAAGGAAAAAAGGTTGTCCATCTTTCTTCTCACTAACACTCACAAAGCAAACGAAGTACGCCGCAAAACTCAACCCACTATGCATGCAAACACATTACACAAAGTAATAAGATGACTAATTAATGCAATTACACACGTCAACCAAATTGATAGTGTAACATACCGACGAAACAGAATTAAGCAATCACATGCATGCAGAAAGGATTACACAGATGCAAATTCACTAACCAAGTTTTCTCTTAATAAACCTCACACAGGTCATCACTCGACCTTATAGCCACATTCGCCTCACCTCTCTCATTATCTTTTCTTTTATTATTATTACCAAAACCATCTATCTTAGCATGTCCAAATATTTTCACAGTCAAAACACATTTTTATTTTTCGCACTTGCCTTAGACCTATACACAGGGGCGGAGCTATGAAGGGTCCAGTGCGGGCATATGCCCACACTGAACTTTGGCTCATTTCCTTTTACACTTCAGTTCTGGGTGCCCACAAACTGGAAGGCAAAAAATCATAAAAGTGAGTAAATCATCAACAATGAAAAACACAAGAAGGTGCTAGCTGGGGTGGCGTTTCTGATATCTAATGGAGTTCCCTGCATGCTTACTGGAATATATATACATATGGAGTGTGAGAGAAATTGGTTGCAATCTTGCAAAGAATTGATAGAGTGAGAAGAGAGACAGAGAAAGTGAGAGAAAGTGGATTGAGTGTTGTTATAGAAAGAGACTGATCTTGCAACAAAGTGAATTGGGTGTTGTTGAGGTGGCCTGTATTGGTCTTTGATGAGAGAGTGTGTGTTTTGTTACAAAATATTACACAAATTTTCATAAATTAAATTATTTCTTTAATATTTGAATTTAACAATTTGATATTAGATAGTAGCAATCATAGATGAATTTTTGAGCTTTTCGGGTTCGTGTACAAATGGAAATTCTAGAGCTTCTATAAAATTTGTTTGATTATAAAGAAGTAAATTAAATCACGATAGAAAACCTAAAAGTCGTAGACGTAATGAAAAAGTTCAATAACAAAAAATTATACCACGTGACAAATTTACATAGAGTTTTATCTCAAAGGATGAGACCTACAGGAAGTAGTTGACGGGAGTGACAATACCACTAGACAAAATCATGGCTCTATAAAAGTAGATAATCAAAACGAGCACGGCTATGTTTGTCGTAAAGACAATAATCGAGAAAGAATTGTTAGAGCATGTAAATGATACGATCACATCAAAAAAAATATGCCCGCACTGAATAATAATCCTAGCTCCGCCCCTGCCTATACATGTTATTAATATCAAATAATGACCACAAGCAAAGTATAAATATAATTCACATAAAATGATTAAATAAACTTTCATAAGGTCACATGTAATTCTAACAGTGTAGAAAAATTAGCAACAAATTCACAAAGAATTTAAGGGAAATAATTCAT
>NW_019230477.1:97650-130603 GCF_002742605.1 Olea europaea var. sylvestris
TAAAACAAATGATACAATTTACTCCTGACATGATGAAGCAAAGTAGAAAATTTAACAACTCAAGTCCAATAAAATAGCAAGCCCAGCTCCATAACTAAAGCCTAATTCAAAAGTTATCCTCAATCCAACAACAAATAAATCCAATCACAACCCAATGCCCATTATGAAATTGATCCAATAACAAACAAATCCAAACCCTATATCAGTTCAGCTAAATAAAAGGAAAGCCCAAACCCAACAACAAATAAATCCAAACCTATATCAATTCAGCCCAACAAAGAAAAGCCTAAACCAAATGATACCTACCCAGAAATTTGATACTGCAGATTAACCATGCTCCGATCAATAGACACCACCAACAAAAAAACCTAAGAATGGAATCCTATCGACACGCCAAGAACAGATGCTCCGACTGAAGAGCCGCTCCAGAAAACTCCCAAGAACGACGACTTCCTATAGATTACACCACACCAGAAATGGAACTGGAAAACGAGCCACAGAAAACTCCAACAACCCAGAAGGCACTGCACTTTACTTACCAAAAGTTGCTGAAAGAACCTCTAATGAGGTTTCCGACAGCCCAAAACCAAAAAATTTCTCAACAGAAGCAAAAATTGTTAACCGCGATAATACTTTAAAAATTTAAGAGGGCTCTAATACTATGTCAAATTGGTTTCATTTGTCTCTCAATGGAGGGTTTCCATTTCAATATAAAGAAGAGAATTGCAAAGTACATGGCTGACTTGCAGGTAATTACAATAATTTGTCTACCTAAATATGGTAAGAACTAATTAGGATATATACAGATTTGAACAAGAATAACCTCAAAATCAAGAGTTGTTGTATCTGTATAACACATACGTGGACATAATCAAACAAAGTAGCTTGAGAAAGGATGAAATAATGGTTAGTTGCTTGTTTATATGGATATTTAACCAGGAAATTAATAATATTATTTAAGGAAATCTACAAAAATAATATGCAAAATTTGTAAGGTTGTTAGATGAAATTTGGCTCTTTAGGTTACATGTATAAAATTACTTCGTTTTTGCAAATAAATTTAAGGCAACATATGGAATGATATGGAGCCCATAAGAGTTCAAATTCATACATACAAAAAAATGCTTCATAAATTGAGGGCTCAAGTTACATACCATACTGTCTCTGGCCTTGTGTGGACTGTTAGCAATCTTTGGTTTAAAGGCCTCTGGATTTCGCTCTTTAATTACATCCATTACATCTTTTCTATCAGACTCGTGTTCTATGTTATTGTGACAATTTAAGCAGTTGCATCCATCACAGTAAGTCCCAGAGGAAAAGCACTCACAGTACCTGTTGGTCAACAATGTTTGCTTATTTCGAAATCTGTACACTTGTTTTAACAAAAGAGAATATTTATGCTAATATCATCTATTAAAATAGTCGGTCTGATATTTAGGTGCAAGGACGAGTTGAATATACTGATCGCAGTCCCACCAAACAAGCACAGATTGGCAAATAAGCATAGAAACAGGTAAAGGAATGGAAGAACATCCTGCACCTTCTATGATCCATTCTCTCTACAGCCAACCAAGATCAAATTAAGACATGTCATAAAAGACAAAAAGAAAAGAAAAAAATGAAAGAGCAAAAGGAAGAAAAACAGAAAGGGATGATAGAAGGTCAAATAGAATGAAAAGGGTTTATAACACATGTTACGTGATTATTTAGAATCTACAAAACAACCACATGACCTGAGATGTATATTTATCTGTACATGCATGGTCCAAACACGAAAAAATTAAGGGACAGGATGTGGTAGCACACACAAAAAAGGCAGAACAAAACTCTCTGTTTTATTTAAATTAGAATCTCACCTTGAAATTTATCAGGAGGCGGACAGTAATAAGTAAAAAAACCGCGAGGAATTTATCTTCATATCAGATATGTCATCGAGAGTATTTTTTTTTTTTTTTTCCTCTTTTTTCACAAATGATTGGGTGAGATGAATGCCGGTTTCAGTAGAAGAGAATAAGTGAATATACCTCCCTACTGCCAAAATTTTATTAAAGAAAGCTGCTAATCAAATGAGGGATTGTACTTACAATTTCAAGCATCGCGAACTTTTGCAATTGCATTGCTTTTTCTTCTTTGGAGTGCCCTCCATTTGCTCCATATTACACCGTTCACGTGATTTTGGAGATGCTACTTTCCTGAAGAAGCAAAAATACATTTTTTTGTCTTCACTATTAGATTGTAGTTACACATATCCTGTAAAATTATGGTTCAATACTTCAAAAAGGTTATTTAAGTTTAATCTTCAACAAGTGTCTCATGGGCATGATTTTTCATCAAAGGCTTGATATGGGCAACGGGCACTCATAGTTTTCACAATTAGGCTGTGACAAAACTGGAATCAGGTCGTTTGCATTCTATGTACCATATTCTCACTGAACGGCGAAAAAACAGATGCCCAAAATTTGATCTTTTAGTTTTAATCAAGTTAATTGTTCCAATGGTCACTAAACTTAGGTCTTCTTTGATTGACCACTTTAAAATGTCGAGTTTTGATCACTGAATTTTGAAAAATATNGTTCCAATGGTCACTAAACTTAGGTCTTCTTTGATTGACCACTTTAAAATGTCGAGTTTTGATCACTGAATTTTGAAAAATATTGAGTTTTGGTCACTGAACTTAGATCAATGTCTTCGATTGCTCACTGAAATTTAAAAAGTCAAGTTTTGGCCACTGAACTTTGAAAATACTGTACATTACTCACTGAACTTCGAAAAATGTTGTACATTATTCACTGTAAACTCAATATTTTTTCAAAGTTTAATAGTCATTCTAGTAAGTAATGTACGGCATATTCCAAAGTTCAGTGGTCAAAAATCGACATTTTACATTTCAGTGAACAATCTAAGACATGGACCTAAATTCATTGAGCAATCGAAGATATTGACCTAAGTTTAGTAACCAAAACTCGACATTTTAAATCAATCAAAAGACATTGATCTAAGTTCAGTGACCAAAATCTACCATTTTTCAAAATTCAGTTGCCAAAACTCGACATTTTAAAGTTTAGTGGCCCATCAAAGACACGGACACAAGTTCGGTGACTACTGGAACAATTAACTCCTTTTAATCCATCAATATTCAAAATTCAATCCCAACAGCAAAGCGAAAACAACAATTAAACTAGGGAAAAATTATGCACATAAAACCGAAGGCCTTACACTATTGGCTGCATTGTAGGTTTATGCCGAGGCACCGGCATGGGTTTCACGGGGCGAGCTAACCGCGGCGCTACTGGCGTCACTGTTCCTGGCGGAGATTTAAGTTGTGCCACCACTGTCGGCGGCGATTGAGAACTTGCATTGGCATGCAATTTCTTCGGCTGCGATAAGGCCAGCAACTTGGACTGTAACTGAGCCTGCGGATGCTCCGGCAATATCACATTCCCATTGAAACTCGCTCCCGAATCTAGCATTGAGGCTTTAAAATTAACCGTGAAATCCAACTGCTTCTTCGCAGCGGTAAACTCCGCCTTCTCCGGCGCCGGGGACGCCTTTTCACTCTGCCCCATCACCCAAAATATCGAATCTGTAAATGAAAACAAAATAAACTTTCTCCAATTGCATGCACTCAAGTTACAACATTTTTCCTGCGAAAATTACATGGGAATCCCTCCAATTCTTAGTTTAACAAGCTGCCCTTTCACGCTCTTGTACTTAAAAATGAAAATTTTTCTTCAAAATTGATGGCCCTCTCTTATCCCTCAAATTGTTTGCCAAAAATTAATCAAGATTTGGTTCGAAAAAGAAACAGATAATGGGTTAAGATTTTTCAAACAGGGATTTGAATTAACGAGATAGCTCATAAGGTTTTATATTTAAGTAGAATTCTCTTTATACACTATTTTGAAATTTCAGTTTGCACGGAATGGACGGATGGATGAGCAATGGGATATGATTGGACGGATGAGACTTAAAGTTCTGATCAGAAGGTGACATTTGCTAGGAGTCGTTGGATTCCGACTTAAAGGACTTTAGAGAACTGTAAAAAGGCTCGAAATTTTGGCGCTAAAAAAAAAAAAAAATTATTATGCGGTACAACACTACAACTTGCTGATGTACACGTGGACGGTCCAGATTGATTTAGCAGACGCGTGGATTTCGGCGAAGAGTTTGATTATGGAGAAAACTGCGAAGATCTGTTAGGAGACTGAATTTGATGAAAGATTTATGTTTTATGTTTGTGAAATAATAAAATAAAGATTTTAGGTAATTGGCCTTTGAAAACTTAGATAATAAATTAAGCCCGTTTGGCCCTGCTTTTTTCAAATTGATATGGGTGGAATAGTATTTTTTTGAAAAATGAATTATTGAAAAAGAAGGAAAAATTTTCGATTTACGTGTAATATTATTTTATAGAAGATTGTGTAATTGAAAATAAGAAAGAAAAAAATCTAATTTAATTTAATGGGGACCAAACGGAGGCTAATAATGGTTATGAATCCTGTGAAATATATATATATATAAGAGTATAGGTCCTATTTGAGTCACATTTTTTGGAAAAAAATATATTATTCAATAGTGATTTAAATTTATTTTAACTACACATTTTTAATAAAATAATATTACACGCAAATTTAAAAAATTTTCTTATTTTTTAACCACACATTTCCTATTAATATACTATTTAATTCATTCCAATAATGTGGCTCAAACATGGGCATAATAATCGCTTCCCAAACACGTATTTCTCATGTTTTTCAATTCTTTATAAAGTACAGTTTAAAAGGACAACTCATCTAACATAAACGTTTTTATTAGCATTATCGTTTAATTTTTGTTGACACCAGAATATGTTGTCAACAGATATCGAATCCAACCGCGCGTACGTAAGCTTGGTTCAAGACGCTAAAACACGTGGATGGTCTTAAACGGACAGATCAAGGGCGTGGGAGTAGCTCAACGATGTGGGATGAAGACGTTTGGAATTCGACTAGATGTTCGTAAATCGATTGTACAATAATTACCAATCGATGTTTATAAATGTGTATGTGAAAATGTGTAAACGCGTATTGTGTTGCAAAATAATAAGAGAGATTTGAGTAAAGTCTTGCTTCTTCTATTGATTCTTGCTTTACCCTTGTAAGAGATACATGAAGAGTATTTATAGTATTAAAACTTAGATCGTGGCCCTTGGTTGGGAGTACACGTAGCCTCATCTCGTAATTTTACATGTCCAATTATAGGTGTCACATTTGACTTCCTAGCCTGTTGCACATTAATTAACTGGCGGCTCTGCCACTATATTGACAAGACAATGCACTTGTGCTCTATGATGGGTGTCCCATCAATCACTCAGGGAAGATCCTTATGTAAGACCGGATCTCTGGGGAACAGTGCTACTTAAAGCCTCAGGATTTCGGGATAGAATGGCCTCGGCTACGAGATCTCCTCGGCGTATTAGCTTCGGTGGCAGCACTTGGACCATGCCTGGTGCTATTATAATATGCTAGTGTTATTATTGGGATGGGGGCCTTGGATAAGATACCACGTGGTTCAACAGAAAGTGGGTCATGGGCCCCAATGGGTCGGCTAAGTGTTTCAACACGTAACAATAGTTCCGCAAATACAAGTATGGTCATTTTATGTAATACGTGGACTTTTATTATGGTAAAGGGTGTGGGGTAAAAACTGAGAAATTTTTTGTACCTTAGCTAATAGTCACCCAAGTTCAAGTATAGATATTTATATCATGGTTGAAGTTGAAAGTGGTGGTGTTGCTGTGGTTGGAAAAGGTGACTGAACTGCGAGGAAGCAAAAGAAGAAGCCGAGGGCGGTGTGTTGATTGAACATGCCGAGGCTTGTGAAGTGGCTGAATCTACGTAGAAGTAGAAAGGGAAGCCGAGACGGTGAGTTGATTGAACATGCAGATGCTTGTGAGGTAGTTGAATTTGCGTAGAAGCAAAAAAAGAAGCCGAGGCGGTGTGTTGATTGAACATGCTGAGGCTTGTGAAGTGGCTGAATCTGCGTAGAAGCAGAAGAGGAAGCCGAGACGGTGTGTTGATTGAACATGTCGAGGCTTGAAAAGTGGCTGAATTTGCATAGAAGCAGGAGAGGAAGCCGACGCGGTAAGTTGATTGAACATGTCGAGGCTTGTGAGGTGGGTGAATTTGCGTAGAAGCAGAAGAAGAAGTCGAGGCGTTGTGTTGATTGAACAGGCCGAGGCTTGTGAAGTGGTTGAATCTGCGTAGAAGCAAAATGGGAGGCCGAGGCGGTGTGTTGATTGAACATGTCGAGGCTTGTGAAGTGGCTGAATTTGCGTAGAAACAGGAGAGGAAGCCGAGACGGTGAGTTGATTGAACATACCGAGGCTTGTGAGGTGGGTGAATTTTTGTAGAAGCAGAAGAAGTCGAGGCGGTGTGTTGATTGATCATGCCGAGGCTTGGGAGGTGGGTGAATTTGCGTAGAAGCAGAATGGGAGGTCGAGGCGATGTGTTAATTGAACATGCCGAGGCTTATGAAATGGCTGAATCTGCGTAGAAGCAGAATGGGAGGTCGAGGTGGTGTGTTGATTGAACATGCCGAGGCTTGTGAAGTGCTGAATCTGCGTAGAAGCAAAATGGGAGGCCGAGGCGGTGTGTTGATTGAACATGCCGAGGCTTGTGAAGTGGCTGAATCTGCGTAGAAGTAGAAAGGAAAGCCGAGGTGGTGTGTTGATTGAACATGCCGAGAATTTGCGTAGAAGCAGAAGGGAAAGCCGAGACGGTGTGTTGATTGAACTTGCCGAGGCTTGTGAAGATGTTGTTTTCGATATTTTGCCAATGATTTGATATTTTGTGCATGTTACCAAGAAAAGGCAGTCGAACCGTTTCGACTTCCAAGGCATGTATGGCTACAGCATTGAATGCGCAATGATGGTTACAGGTGGACCTTCTAGAAGGAGACGCGTTTGAAGAGGTATGTGAGGAGCACGTTCGAATCTGAGACGAAGATTTCAAAACAATTTAAATTCTACGCTTCGGATTTAACACTGAATTGGAGGGCTGAGATTCATGAGGCCTTCATCCAAGGGATGGAGTTTGTCTTGGCTCTCTATAAAAGGCTAAAGATTTTCATTTTGAACCCTTCTTCACGGTTTGTTTGATGTGTTTTCTGCCTTTCGTTGTTTCTGGCGTCCAAAGTTGTCCTCCAATTTCAAACTCCGGCGTTTCGCAGTTCGTTGTTTGTTAGTCATTCCCGTAGGATTTTTTTTTTTTTTTTTTTGCAAGGATCATTTCTTCTGTGATTTTCCAAACTTTTTATATGGAGTCCACTTCGGGTAGAGAATTAGTGACCATAGCTAGGTTGGGTGAGGGGGCTGTCTGAGTGGGGAATCTGAGGTGGAGTATTACGCCATGGCCAGGAGCCTATAGATTATGATGAAGAATTGGGGGCTGCTAGGATAGTGTCAAACATAACCCTGAAGAAGTTGGAGGAAATTAGGGAGAAATATTGCGTCCCCCATTACGTGGAGATGTTAGTCCCCAAGGCCCACGAAAGGGCATGTTTTCCGAGGCCCGGATGTGTGGCTGTAAGTGAATACTTGTTCAAGGCAGGTATGCGTCTTCCTCTGTACCCCTTCTTTAGGGCTGTGCTTAGAAACTTTATGTTGTCACCGACCCAGGTTCTGTCGAATGGTTGGAGCCAGCTAGTGGGGTCATATTTTTTGTGGAAAGAAGTGTCGTTAAGGGAGGATATGCATCTGCACGTCTTTCAGACCCTTTTTCAGCCTCGTGTGTTGAGTAAAGACGAGTCGAGGGTGTGGTATTATCTCACACCCTGGGAGGCTCACGCACCCTTCGTGGTGGGGTTGCCTTTTTCCATCAAGAGATGGAATGAGTTGTGGTTCTGGGTTCAGGAAAAGTGGCAGGCGGTTGAGGGGGATAAGGTCGTGGATTGCACAGTACCGACCCAGTACTACGAAGCTCGTGAGTGACCAAGTTTGAGATTAAATTTTCTAAGTAGCTTCTTAATTGTCTGCTAACTATTGCCACTTATTTTGCAGATTCAAGTATGAGGTTTAAGCTCCGCAAGGGGGAGTTCGAGGTCATAGAGGACATATATATGCGACCTTTAAAGCTTCACCACTTTGACCACCTCATTGACCGAAGTCGATACTTCATAGATTTTGAATTGATGGCCTCCAAGGGTAAAAAGTGCGTTCATTTGATCAAATTTGTACTTAATTGACATTCAATGTTGACCTATTGTATCTAAAGATAAATTCAAGAGAAGGGAGTACCCCGTCCCAGACATGGCTTCGATTCTGAGGGCAACTTCTACAGCGGGGATGAGGCCCCTGAAGCCAAGCTCCGATGTGGCGAAGGAGCTCAGGGGCCAGTTGGAGAGGCTGTCCAAGGACGACAGCTCTAGGGGGTCCGTGGAGGAGACCCCCCATAAGTCAGAGAAAGCGAAGGAGGCTCGGGGTAAAGAAAAGGTCCCTGAGGACTTCCACAAGAAGAAGAAGCTAGTTCACGTCACCAGTTCTTCGAGAAAGTTTGGGACATCGATGTCCCATTCAAACAAGGATGTCCCTCCTCAGCCGAAGCTACTGGACTCTGCCATGAAGACAGTGAAGGTAGAAATGGTGAGAAAAGCTGAGGTTGAGGAGGCCAGGGAGGAGACTGCCAAGAGGGCAGCAGAGGAGGAAGCGGCCAAGCAGAGGCCAGCAAGGACTCAAGGGAAGTCCCCTAATTTTCTTGCGGGTCATGATGAGGTGCTGCGCCTGCATTGTTAGATGCGCTGCCTGCCGAGATCCGAGGAGTTACAGAGAGTTTTTACAAATTTTGGACCGACAGGTGGCAGCTGCACGCCTAAAGCTACGATGCGGTGGACCTCATCAGGGCCTTGGTGAGCTAAAGTGTAAAGACCTTGGGCCTTGCACTTGAGTGTAGGGAAACACTCGTCGACTTTCAGACGAGGAATAAGTCCTCCAGGGACAAGTTGGCCTCCACAGAGGAGGAACTAAAGAAAATAAAGGCCGAGGTGGAGGAGATGAAGGCCCAAAAGATTGAAGATACAACCAAGTTGGAATCTGCCTTGACCCAAATAGAGGCCTTGAAGAAGGAGGCTTACGAGTCTCGGTGTGAAGTGGCTTCCCTCACTAAGAAGGTGGAGACATCAAATAATCAATAGAAGGTCACTGTTGAGGCCCTGGAGAAAGCAAATCTTGAACTTGTTGGGGCCAGGGATGCCTACAACTTTCTGAATGACCAAATAAAGTGGCACGTTGATGAGGTGAAGAGGGCAAGGGAGGAGGCAGTTAAGGATTACATTGCCAACTTCCACCTCACCGAGGAGTATCAACACTTCGAGTTGTATTGGAAGAACTTTGCCTATGCTGAGGTGCTGGATAGTTCTGAGGAGATTTTCCCAAATGTCGACCTGAGGTCGGACTTTGTTGATGAAGTTCCTCAGATGCCTGCTGAGAAAGCGGTCTGTGATGAAGCGGTAGAGGACAAAGAAGCAGACACTTTTGAAACTCAGACTGCAGAGGTGCATTCTGTCGAGGCAGTGCCACCATCAGCATAAGTAGCATAGTTTGTCCTTAATTCATTCTGATGTACTGGCCTCAGGCTCCCCTCTTGTAATATCATGTTCAATGTCATTGAAAATCAATGTTTTGCAAGTATTTTCAATTCTCAACGTCAATGAAAATCAACGACAGCGCACGGAGCTCGGTAAATATCCACGCATAAGTCTGAGCTAACAATCCGAACTTGACAATTTAACTTCCATTGTAATAATCAAGCTTAAGGATGAGTTAATAATCAAGCAATGTAAACGATGAGTTAACTGGTTGCACTTAGGTTTCGATACTTGAAATAAACTACGACGCCCAAATTGCACTTGGGTTATTTGACTAGATATTTCCATTGAGTTCGAATTAGGGAGGTAAAACAATGGTGGGTGAGGTGTACATGTTGAGGCTTCTTCCTTTGGTGTTCAGTATCGCCAAAGGAAGACAAGTGGAGTGAGCCTCGAAATTCTGGCAAGGTGACCCCAGAGTTGGGGAACAGGACCTCTCTTCCGAGGCTCCCACACTTCCCTACATGGTGGATGGTGCAGCCATGGAGAGGCTTCTTCCTTTGGCGTTCAGCCTCGCCAAAGGAAGCCATGTAGAGTAAGCCTCGAAGTTCAAGCAAGGTGACCCCAGAGTTGGGGATCAGGACCTTTCCTCCGAGGCTCCCATGCTTCCCTTCATGGTGGATGGTGCAGCTATGAAGAGGCTTTTTCCTTTGACGTTCATCCTCGCCAAAGGAAGGCATGTGGAGTGAGTCTCGGAGTTCAGGCGAGATGACCCTTGAGTTGGGGATCAGGACTTCTCTTCCGAGGCTCCCACGCTTCCCTTCATGGTGGATGGTGCAGCCATAGAGAGGCTTCTTCATTTGGCGTTCAGCCTCGCCAAAGGAAGGCATGTGGATTGAGCCTCGGAGTTCAGGCGAGGTGACCCAAGAGTTGCGGATCAGGACTTCTCCTTCGAAGCTCCCACGTTTTGCGAGTATCTGAATTTAAATGAAATTTTATCAAAGCTGGAAATCCATTACATAAGTTGGGAAAATTCGTCCAGTGATGCAGTACAATCATTGGTAGTAAATTCTAAGATGTTCAATATTTCATGGACGAGGCTATGTCTTGCCATCCATATCTTCAATTTTGTAGGTGCTGGGTCGGACTTCTTCTTTGATTCTGTAGAGACCTTCCCAGTTTGGACTCAAGGTACCTTCGCCTGGCACTTTGGAGAAGAGGAAGACTTTCCTAAGGACTAAATCATTGATTCGGAAGGACCTCTTCTTCACCTTGGAGTTAAAATATTTAGTCATCTTCCTTTGGTAAGTAGTGAGCCTCAGCTAGGAGTCGTCTCTTCTTTCATCCATGAAGTCGAGGTTGAACCTCCGTAGCTCATCATTAGTTATTTCACTGAAGTGCAAGCGACGCGATGATGGTAAGCTGACCTCGACGGGGCTCATGGCTTCGGTTCCATAAGCCATGAGGAAAGGAATTTCTCCCGTGGGAGTTCTGGCGGTAGTTCGGATTGCCCAAAGTACTTGAGGCAACTCGTCAGCCCAGGATCCTTTTGAGGCATCCAGCTTCTTTTTGAAGACATGTTTGATAGTTTTGTTTACAGCCTCAACTTAGCCATTGGCTTGAGGGTGATGAGGCGTTGAGAAGTGCTTCTTGATTCCAAGTTCTTCGCATAGGTTCCTAACCTTCTTATTATCGAGTTGCCTTCCATTATCTGAAACTATGGAGTGGAAAATTTCAAACCGACATATGATGTTCTTCCAAAAGAATTTGGAGGTGTTTGCTTCTGTGATTTTTCCCAGCAGTTCGGCCTCAACCCACTTCGTGAAGTAATCAATGGCTACAATGGCAAAGCTCGCGTCTCCTCTGCCTTTAAACAAAGGACCTATCAGATCCACCCATCACTTGGAGAAGGGCCATGGGCTGGAGATAGCAGTTAGCTCATGTGAGGGTTGTCTCTTATTGGGGGAGAACCGCTAGCACTTGTCACATTTGCGCACAAATTGAAGCGCATCCTTTTTCAAGGTGGGCCAGTAGAAACCTTATCTCAGTACTTTTTGTGCCAAGGCTAGTTCTCCTGAATGATTACCACAAACACCTTCGTGGATTTTCCTTAGAATGTAAGTGGCCTCGTCTCCCCCAACGCAGCGAACAAGTGGGGAAGAGAAGCTTCTTTTGTAGAGTACGTCATCAATGAAGAAGAAATGAGCTGACCTCCTTCTTAGATTGTAAGCCTCATCGTTGTTAGTGGATAGGACCTGGTCCCTTAGGTAGGCTATGATTGGTTGCATCCAGGTGGGGGTGCTTCCGACCCACATCACCTTCGAAGCCTTGGTTGACGGCGTGAGGAGGTGCTCAATTGGTACTGTTGTAAGTAGTTCGGAGTCATTGCTGGTCGCGAGTTTAGAGAGTGTATCTGCATGTTTATTCTCGAAGCGAGGAATCTGTATTATTTCGAATTTTTCAAAAGATGGGAGGAGGTTCATCACCATCTTCAAGTAGAAGGCCATGGTTTTATCCCTAGCTGAAAAACTGTCATTCACTTGGCTTACTTCCAGCTGGGAGTCACTGTTGATACGTAGCCTCCTTACTTGCATTTCTTTGGTTAATTTGAGGCCTGCGAGGAGCGCCTCATATTCAGTAGCGTTGTTGGTGGCCTTAAATCCAAACCTCACAGCTGAGTTCAACTTGTGACCTTCTGGGCTGACAATGACTACTCCAGCTCCGAACCTTTTCTCCAGCCGAACCGTCCACGAACAAGTTCCACGTGGGGGGCTCAACAGGTTCCATAACCTCTTCCACCTCGGGTACATTGGTGAACTCTGCTACAAAATCAGCTAAAGCTTGGCCCATGATGGCTGCCCTTGTTTTAAAGACAGTGTCGAATTCGCTTAGCTCCACTGCCCATTTCAATAGTCTTCCTGAGGCATCTGGCTTCTGTAGCACTTGCCTCCAAGGGAAGTTGGTCAGCACATGAATGGTGTGTGCTTGGAAATAGGGCCTCAGCTTCGTAGAGGCTATGATCAAGGCTAAGGCTAGCTTCTCCATATCAGGATAGCAGGATTCCAGAGACAGGAGTGCCTTGCTGGTGTAATAAATGGGGAGTTGGGTGGTTCCTTTCTGTCGGGTTAGAACCGCACTGATGGCCTTGTTGGAAATGGCCAAGTACAGCCGGAGGATATCGTCGGGCTTAGGCTTGGAGAGGAGGGGGCCTGCCCTAGGTGCATTTTCAGGCCCTGGAAAGTCTCTTCACATTCCTCATTCCATTCGAACTTCTTCCCGACTTTCAATACCTTAAAGAACGGGAGGCATTTATCAGTGGTCTTGGAGACAAAGCGGCCGAGGGCTGCCACCCGTCCTGTTAGGCTTTGGACTTCCTTCGATTTCTAGGGTGATGTCATCTCGAGTAAGGCATTGATCTTTTCAAGGTTGGCTTTGATTCCTCTTTGGTTGACCATGTACAACTTGCCAGAGGCAACACCAAAGTCACACTTGAGTGGGTTTAGCTTCATCATGTACCTCCTGAGAATTCTGAAAGTGTTATCCAAGTGCATCACATGGTCGTCGGCCTTCAGGCTTTTTACAAGCATATCGTCAACGTAGACTTCCATTGTCTTGACGATGAGGTCTACAAACATTCTGTTAACAAGTCTTTGGTAGGTGGCCCTGGCATTTTTCAACCCGAAGGGTATCATCTTGTAGCAGGAAAGGCCTCTGTCAGTGATAAAGGAGGTGTTTTTCTCATCGGACGGGTACATGAGTATTTGGTTGTAGCCAGAGTAGGCATTCATGAAGCTCAGGAGCTCATGCCCGGCAGTGAAGTCTACCAATTAATCAATTCTCGAAAGTGGGAAGTTGTCTTTGGGGCATGCTTTATTGAGATTGGTGAAGTCAATGCATACCCTCTACTTACCATTGTGCTTCTTGACTAACACCGGGTTGGAAACCCACTTCGGGTAGATGACCTCTCTGATGAAGCTATTCTTGATTAGCTTCTGTACTTCTTCCTTCAGAGCCTCATATCTTTCGAGGTGAGGGCTCTTCTCTTCTGTCAGTGCGGGGCAACCTTAGAATCTATCTTTAGGTGGTGGCAGCTGACTTTGGGGTCTATGCCCACCATGTCCTCATGCCTCAAGGTAAAGACGTCAAGGTTCTTGCAAAGAAAGCTTTTCGATCTTTCTTTCATGTCATTGCTCAAGCCTATGCCTACTTTCAACACTTTCGCGGGATCGCGGGGGTCGATCGAGAAGCTTTCTAGCTCCTCAACCGGAGTAATTTGGGGTTGGTGCTCAATCATGCGGAGATCGATCTCATCGATCATGGAGAGTTCTTCCTGCTCGGGAGGCGCGTCAATCATGTCAACATCTTCTCGTTCGGGAGGGGCCTCATTTAGGATGTTTTTCGTATCCACATCAGTCAAGATGGCGTCTATGTCTCTGGGCTTAACCTTTCTGATAGAGCTTAGGTAGCATTCTCTGAATCCCCTTTGATCACCTCTCACTGTTATCACCTCGTTCCCAGTTGGGAGTTTCATGCATAAGTGGTAGCTGGAAGTAACGGCTCCCAACTCCTTCAAGGCTAGTCTACCCAAGACTCCGTGGTAGGTCGACCGATTGTCTGCAATAAGGAATTTCATGAAGTTCATGGTGGTTTGGGAGGACTCTCCCATCTCTATTGCCAATGTTATCTTTCCTCTCGGAGTCAAACTATCTCCGGTAAATCCATATAGAGGAGTGGAGGTGGGCGTCAGTTCATGGTCCAGGATTATCTTGTCAAAGGTGGACTTGAATAGGATGTTAACAGAGCTTTCATTGTCTACTAGCATTCGCTTGAGTCCATTTCGGGCCACAACAGTCCTTACCATAAGTGTATCACAATAGGGGTAGTGAACTCCTTTAGAGTTTTCATGGGTGAAGACGATGGGTGGTACTTGATTTCTTCGGGAGCTATTGTCTATGATATAACTGGTTAGTGGGAGGCGTTTGGCCTCTTAGGCGTAATTTTGTTTTGCGTTCCAAGTTTTCCCTCCCACGTAGAGGCCTCCAAATATGGTGTCTATTTCGTGAATAGGGGCCTCCTCTCATACATAGCGGTTCCCTCGATGCCTGTGTCCCTCCCTAGTTCTATCAGCGATATGTTCCATTCGGCGGGGGGAGACATCTCACTAGCAGGGGCGACCTCCTCACGCCTAGGTCGCTAGTCATTCCCAGGCAGGGGCCTGTTCGCGTGCGGCGAATCATTCCTCCTGTCTTGGGGGTTTTCCCGTCGATTGCGGTATGCGTACTCCCTACACTCTGACGTGTCATGACCGTAGGAGTGGTGGTACGTACAATAATAGAGGGGGTTTTGATTAGTCCTATTCCTAGGTCCTCAACCGCGCTCCCGACCTCTTCCTCTACGGGGGAGGGGGGGCTGTTGTGAAGTCCCTGCTTGCGGTCGGTAGTTGTTGGATTGACATCTTCATATACCAAAGTTGGAACCGAGTTCAAAGTAGCAGCAGCAAGTGCTTGCCCTGAATTTCCACCACCAGGTGGGTTCATCTAGTAGTCCATCACGTGGGAGGTCGGTCCCCTGGCATGCTGTCTTTGTTGAGGTAGGAGGTCTCTGCTGGCCCGATTCCGGTGCTCAATTAATTTTTCATTAATAATCTCCCACCTTATCATTTCCAATAGGGCATCGTAGGTGGTGGGATCTTGGTTTTGCACGTCCCTTCATAACAGGGTTTTCATATTCAAACCTCCTCTTAAGGTAGACAAAGCTTCACGATCGATAACTTGCATGCAATACATCATTTCGTAGGTAAAGCATGATAAAAAACTTTTTAGGGATTCCCCATGTGCCTGCCTCATGTCTTGAAGACGTTGGATGGGGGCTTCTACCTCCATGCTCACTGCAAACCTCTTTAGGAAAGTGGTCTTGAATTTCGGCCAACTCCTTATGCTTCCAGACAGTAGTCGACTATACCAAATTTTAGCCACTCCGCTAAGTGTTAAATGAAAAGCTCTACACTTCACAGCTGGGGTGGCACCTCTAAGGCTCATATGAGTTTTATAAGCGCTTAGGTGTTTCTTTAGGTCATCTCTCCTGTCATACTTTGGTATCTTGGACATCACATAGTGGCCCGGAACCTGGGCATTTCTTAGTTCCCTTGAGAATGGCAGATTTTCATCGTCATCGTCGAAGTCATAGGACCTCTGTTGTTCATTTGAGTCATTATTTTCCTCGACTTCATACCTAGGTATTTGGTGAGAGGGTCCAGCCTGGGTCCTAGCCTCCTCTTCCCTCCTTTGGCGTCTATTTCTAGGCGGAGCAGCACGGGGGGCATTCTCATGCCTTTCCTCCGGCTGATGAGACATTGGAGGTGGGGGCTGTGGTCTATTCCGAGGCTCGCGTTGTTGTTGCATGTGCCTCGGTACTGCGGGGCTAATTCTGTCAAAGACGCTGTTAGACTTTCTAGATCTTTGTTCTGGCTCATATGTTGGTGGAAAGTTGTCCTGGTTATGCCAGGCCTCGGTAGGTCGGCCAGCAGCATAATTGGAGGAAACATCAACATTTACTTCCCTTTCCATGGGGCTCTTCCCTCAACTGTATTCTGTCGGTATAGCCCTTTGACTTTGAACTTCCTCATCTTGGTCGTAATGTTCTTGGGAGGTATAGGGAGGAATGGAAAAGCCTCCCTGGCTCTGCGTTTGGGCCATAAGCTTTCTCATGACCTTATTTTGACTAGCAATGACCCTCATGTTTGCAGCCATGGTGGCCATTTCCCTTGACAATTGAGTGGTCATCCGCATCCGACCTTTTCTGTTGTGGTGGTGAGGCCGATGCCGAGCAGTAGGGGCAACTGTCGGTGGAGACATTCCCACATTTTCTTTTACCCTCGTAGGGGGTACATCCTTGTCTGAACTCATTCTCTTCTATTCCGATCTCAGATTGTTTCTAAGTTGTGGGGCTTCCACTTGTTCTTTTGCAAGAACAAATCCTTTTTCAAGAGGGATATTCAATTATTCTTTTCGATAAGCTTCTTCCACACGGTCGCTCGTGGTTATAGTATGGCTTTCCACAGACGGGGTCAATCTGTTGACTCTAAAATATGTTGCCAATAGATACCGGATCCACCCGCGCGTACGTAAGCTTGGTCTAACACGCTAAAACACGTTGACAGTCTAAAACGGACAGATCAAGGGCGTGGGAGTAGCTTAATGACGCGGGATGATGACGTTCGGAATCCAACGAGATGTTCGTAGACCGATTGTACAATAATTACCAATCGATGTTTGTAAATGTGTATGTGAAAATGTGTAAACTCGTATTATGTTGCAAGATAATAAGAGAGATTTGAGTAAAGTGTTGTTTCTTGTATTGATTATTGCATTACCCTTGTGAGAGATACATGGAGAGTATTTATAGTATTAAAACTTAGATCGTGGCCCTTGGTTGGGAGTACACGTGGCCTCATCTTGTAAGTTTACATGTCCAATTATAGATGTCAGATTTGACTTCCTAGCCTGCTACACATTAATTAATTGACGGCTTTGCCACTATGTTGACAAGACAAAGCACTTGTGCTCTATGATGGGTGTCCCATCAATCACTCAGGGAGGATCCTTGTGTAAGACCGGATCTTTGGAGAGCAATGCTGCTTAGAGCCTTTGGACTTCGGGATAGAAGGGTCTCGGCTACGAGATCTCCTCGGCGTATTAACTTCGGTGGCAGCACTTGGACCACGCCTAGTGCTGTTATAATATGCTGGTGTTCTTGTTGGGATGGGGGCCTTAGATAAGATGCCACGTGGTTCGGCAGAAGTGAGTCATGGGCCCCAGTGGGTCGTCCAAATGTTTCAACACGTAACAATTTTCACATTCAGGATTATCAATTTTGTCAGTCATCATGTCATTGTATCGGTTGATTCGGCAGAATGGACTAAATTGAAATAAAAATATATCCAATTACTGTCTTGAAAGGACAAACGCTTGGGACCAAATTGAAACGAGAATATAAGTTGGGTGATTAATACATTGTTTTTCAAGTGGATTGTTTTTGACATATTTTTATATACTAGTCTAGAATGGGGTTGATCAAAACTTTCGAATTGAACAGAACCAATTTGAATCGAGCAATTCTTCTTAAATTAAATACTCGAAAGGGTATTTGAATCGAGAATCGACGTGTTCGGTTCGGTTCTCGATTCTAGATTAAACACCAAACAATCGAATCTCCCTAATTTTTTATTTTAAATAAGTTAAATTATTTTATTTTTTTCTAAATAAATTTGCTAACTAATTAATTTAAGACTAAATGTTTAATTTTTGAATAAAAATCTGGAAGACTGATACAAAAAGTGTAACTTGTCCTTTTAACAACCATTTTACAAAATATTTTTTTGCCAAAAATGAAAAATATTCCGACCATATTATGGAAAGTAGGGACCCACCCCCACTGCCATGTTACAATCATACAATGTCAATCCAGCCAACATTACAAAATCACTAATGGAGCATTGTATGAATTTCGCCTAAATCCTACGCTAACTCCAGAAAATGCATACCCCAATCCAATAAATTCGACTCAAATCTAAGAACAAAACTCAAAGCAAGAAGACCTAGAAGAGAAAATTTGTATTTTGAGTTGCAAATTAAAGAGGTAAAAGAAAAAAGTTTGAAAATGTCTTGGCAGACTTATGTAGACGATCACTTGATGTGTGATATGGAGGGGAATCGCCTCAGTTCTGCTGCCATTATTGGCCAAGATGGTACAGTTTGGGCTCAAAGTGAAAATTTCCCTCAGGTCGTTCTTCTTCTTCTTCTTCTTCTTCTTCTTCTTCTTCTTCTTCTTCTTCTTCTTCTTCTTCTTCTTCTTCTTCTTCTTCTTCTTCTTCTTCTTCTTCTTCTTCTTCTTCTTCTTCTTCTTCTTCTTCTTCTTCTTCTTCTTCTTCTTCTTCTTCTTCTTCTTCTTCTTCTTCTTCTTCTTCTTCTTCTTCTTCTTCTTCTTCTTCTTCATACTTTTTTTTTGTTTTTGTTTTTGGGGAGTTTATTGAATTTTGGAACTCAATTTGCTTTTGTGGGTTTCTTATGAAATAGTGATTCTAGATTTAGATTAAGTATTCAATGAAGTCGTGGATTTTTCTTTTTTTAAATGAATTTAGATGTTTATCAATTCATGCTTATTTTACCTCAGTTATTTTTTCTACTACTTTATTAGTAATTTTTAGCTTTTTACTGGACCCTTGAATAATTATTTGGTGAAGTGATGATTCCATTTCCATCCAATTTGAAATTTACCGAATTCTATTTCAATTCTTATTTGTGTTCAGCATTTGGATTTATGTGGCGGTAGTAGTGTTTGCCATCGTGATAATGCGAAGCTCAGTTATTAAACCAAATGAATATCTTAACCTTTTCCAAATTCATTAGAAGTATAGAATTCTAATTTAAATGTTCATGTGCTCAATTTGTTTAATTATTTATTCTAATGAAATGATACAGGGGATATATCATTGGAAAATGCCGTGTGTACAGTACTGTACATGTACAGCCCTCACACAATCATGGGGCCTCTGATTATTTTAATCGTGGGCCCACCCCTTGTATGTGAGAAAGCTGTTAACCATGATGTCAAAATTGCTCTATTTGTAGCATTGCTCTATATCATTTGCTTCGCTCGTCTCTTGCCAAAGTATATGGTTAACTACACTGGTAAGCCCAATAATTATCGTCAAGATCTTGCAGAAACTGACTGCAGAACTGGAGACAGATTATGAGAATTTACGTGATAGCAATTCTGTCACCATTAGAAGACACAAGTAGTGTGCGAGTCGTAATTGGTGTGTAACAATAGGAAGAAGTAGAAAGTAAAAAAAATGGAAAGGGCAAAAGGAGATTGTGCTTTTATTTTTTGGGAAGGCAAAGGAGGGAAGCAATCAGAGATTAGAGTAAGGTTATATTTGCTGTCCAGACTGTGTAAATGATACCCTTGCCTTGATGCCCTTCACATCATTTTTTGCTTGTGACACGATATTTCCTTGACACTCCATTTATGTCTTGTAAGTTCTTTTTTTCTTTTTATAACATCTTAAACCTTCCTCCTCCCAAAGATTAAAAACAGGAAGAAAAAAAATGTATTTCACTGGTGAATAAGCACACCGATTGTACAATAACCTCTGTGACTCTTCGGTTTTTATCTGAATTCATTATTACCTTCACTTTATGTATGACCGATATCCGTTTTTGATGGCCTTGTAGTTTAAACCAGAAGAAATAGAAGCCATTATGGAAGATTTTAATGAACCAGGAAAACTTGCTCCTACAGGGCTATATCTTGGTGGAACAAAATAGATGGTGATTCAAGGGGAGCCAGGAGCCGTTATAAGAGGAAAAAAGGTAATGTTCTGATGTAAAATGTGGTTATTAGAATCTATTGATAAATGATTTGGAAACTTTATTGGTTTTCAGTTTTTCTTAAATTTGTTGCTTGCGACAGTTTTTGCGGTCGTTTTGTTCACGTGCAAGTTCAATTCCTACAACTTTTGTTTTTGATGATGTTGGTCATGGCTGTGATATAAATAACTTCTACTCAATAATCTACTATAACAAAGTTACAAAGAGGTGATTCCAATGGAATTTTTTTTTTTCAGAAGTCCTGAGAAACATTCCAAGGTTTTTCCTTCTTTTTTTTTTTTTTTTAGCAGCCTTTTGATTTCATTGCTGGACAGCCTTTAGATAGTTATGTGTAAATAAGGATTCAGGTTATATGAA
Source organism: Olea europaea var. sylvestris (assembly GCF_002742605.1). NCBI lineage: Eukaryota > Viridiplantae > Streptophyta > Magnoliopsida > Lamiales > Oleaceae > Olea > Olea europaea. The sequence continues at coordinate 117,960 of NW_019230477.1, forward strand.
GTTTGACGTTGACTATTAACCTAATGCAATGATGTGCAAGTCCTCTCAAGGTTCTATACTTCAAGAAAATTGAGGACGAAAGAAGAAACAACAATATCTGTGCAGTTTTGTTAGTGTATGGGTGTTTTAAAAATCTGTTGTTGGGTCCAGATTATTAGCTCACACCTTAAAGGGGCTTCTAAGTCCAAATTTCATCCCCAAACATTGCTGTGATAAATTGATCGTTGGTCTGTAGTTCTCATGTGGTTCAACTTTCTTTTCTTTTTAGGGTCCCGGTGGTATTACTGTCAAGAAGACCAACCAAGCATTGCTCATTGGAATATACGACGAGCCTATGACGCCTGGCCAATGCAATATAGTAGTCGAGAGGCTTGGTGATTATCTGACAGAACAGGGTCTGTAGTCATGTTCGTTCGCTGGTTTCTCGCGTATAATTTACTTTAGCCCCTTGAAAATCGAACCCTATTTTCCCTCTGTAAGAATTCTCAACTTGTTAAGCTGAAATATTGCATTCAATGTAGTAGTATTTCATAACTATCTTATTTATTTAATTTCCCGTTCGTACAATTGTTGGTCGAGCTGATAGCAGGATAAACAGAAGTACCCATTATCATAAACGATATGCATGAACTACCACAGAGGTGCACTTCAGATAGGCTTCATATAATAACGACTCGGTCGATGTATTCTTATCCTAGTACAGAAATGATAGTTCCATAAACAGATTTAACATAGCATGTATTGAATATCACAAACTATCCAATAATCGAATTCGTGCAGTATTAAGTAAACACAAAGTAGCAGCATGTAATTGACGTTGCATAGTTAACAAGTTTAATGTGTTTGCTTTCAGATTTAAAGCACAATATTTAACATGTACAACTATATTTGTACATCTATATATCACCTAGAAGGGTCAACTTAGGGGTCAACATGGACTAAAATACCAAAAGAGAGTTTCCATGGATTGGGAGTGGGGTGTTCGATAGACATATTGGAAGAAATTGTGAGGAATTGGTAATGATGCGAAAAAAAAAATTCTAAAGTCTATAGATGTATGATTGAAATTAATATTTAATTTTGGTTGAATTTATGAATTCTTATACAAGTGGATTAAATGAATAAAATTCTCTATAATAATAATTTAGGACAATGCTATTCAAACACTCTTCTTTGTATATCGTTGTTTGTCAACAATTGATTGGATGAAAATTTTGTCCAAATTTTAAATTGTTTTATAGTGTATTGTCACGGACGACACAGTGTAAAACGATGTATATCAAAGCATATTCAAGAATTAATACATTTTAATTAGCGCATCGTCGCTTGTGGCTGCAGAAATCCAACTCGATTTGAACTCGGTTTCCCTTTCATTTCTCCAACAACGCAATATATCTAGAAAGAATAAAATATTATATAATCAAAACAGTGGAAAATGGGAATCCCGTCAGAATTGAGGGACGCATGGACAAATCGCAACAGATCTTTGTTGATCGCATCACCAATTGAAGATGAGAAAATTCTCCGGTCAAGGCAATGCACTCAAGGTTTCAAATATTTTCGGGTCTTCTTTCATCGTTTGTAATTTTAATTTTTATTGTATTTTCCACATGGTTTCTTGAGAAAATTGATTAAAAAAAAATAAATTGATTTCCTTTCTACTGAATTGATGTGTTGCACAGTGGGTTGGTTCGATAAATTTGGGTTTCTCTCTCGTTTTACAATTTTTATGGCATTTCTGATATAGGTTTTTGAGAAATTTTACTAAAGAGACAAAAATAATTTATTTCTATTTCACTGATAAATTGCACGATTTTTAATTTGATAAAATAGGGTTTCACTTTTTAATTAATTGTTCTTTATGAAATTATTGTGTTATGTACAATTTGAACATATATTGTTAAATTTCTCGAAGGGATTTATTTTGCGAATAATTAAAGTTGATTTTGAATGAAATTATAGAATCAACTGACACTAGAATGTAGCTCGAATTTTATTTGGATTGCAGAAGGGGTGCGTGCTGGAGCAAAAGCTGCTGCAATTGCAAGTGTCGCCAGCGCTGTGCCCACTGTATGCAATTTTCCTTCATTTTATTTGTTATTGTGTTTAGTTTCTGGATTTTGTCGTAAAATTAGAGTTACTCTCAAATAAGTAACTTTTTTTTTTTTTTTTTTTTTTTTAAAGTTGAGAAAAAAGTAATGTATCTAAACATATTTTGAAACTAAAAATGACTTTTACTTTTCTATAAGCTTAGCCAAACATGCTCAGTCAGACACAACTGACTCTATAATAGAATAACCAACTACGCCTATCATAGAGCATTACAACACGCAGGTGCACACACCCTGATGCACTTGTGTCTGCCTTACAAAGTATTTGCTTACGCACACGAGAGTTGGTAAAATCAGATGATTTGCCAATATGATCCTTCTATTTTGGTGATGGAGGTGTGATCTGCATGTTAAACGAGTTTATACATAGCCTGCCTTTCTGGAACTATGTTTCCTGCAATTTGGTGCTAGCGTCTTAATTGTTCATCGCAAATACTATGAAAAAGGTATTAGTTAAAGTTTCTTTTAAGAAGTTTTGCGGGGAAAATAAAAACAGTAGGTTTCTGCATAATGCTTCATGCAGGGGAAATGCTTTCCATGTTCTCTCTCTCGTTTCCTTATTTGCTTTTCCTTATTTCTGGTTCTAACTTCTAACCAAGAATGATAATTCTGGATTAATCCTTCCCATAACATGCAATACGTTCTCAATTCTCAACTGGTCAACCATTAATCTAGAGAAATTTTATTGGGAGATGGACTTCAGGACAGTATGTGAATGTCAGTTAACATTCACTGCCATAGAGCATGTTTTCTAAGCTTAAAAAACAGTCAAAGATAGTGTTACTCTCTTGTATTAAAGCATGTTGGATAATTACTAGTTTCTTACATTTAAGTAAGAAATTATTGTAAAACTTATTTGCATATAATGAAGCTATTTAAGCTAGGCCAAACATGCTCAACTTATGAAATGTGTACAAGATGTGTATGCTTTGGTTCTAGCAAACGAAGCCTTTATTTTCGATGATTTTCTCATGTTGGATTGTACCGTAAAATCTCGGCAATCACTCAAGTAAATTGCATCATACATTTTACAATTTCAGATGGGCTCTATTATGAATTTTATTTTCTTTTATGTTTTTGGGAGTAAGACAAACTAATGCTACTCGCCTTTCCTTTCCTCATTGACAAATGAGGAGAGCCTTTTCCTTTTATATAATCAACAAATTCCCCTGATTGCAGTTGATTGTCTGTCGAACGGTACCTTGGGCAAAGGCAAATCTCAATTATACTGCTCAGGCACTCATTATCTCTGCCGGTAAGTAAGAATTTGATTTGTATTAAATATTTCGTAATATATGAAACTTAGCTTTATATTGACTGTTGAAGAATTCCTTCTTTGTCATTAACCATTGGAAGCCTATAACTATTTGCTGACATTTCTTAAATAAATTATGTTTACTTGAATTGAAGATTAAACTGAAAAATCTGAGAATGTGAAAACAAGGAAGAACTAGCACAAGTATGAAAATGTAAGGTACAGATTTTGCAGTGGCAGACTGGTCTTCCTACAATAATCCATTTTTCATATACTCATGCACAGCCTCTGATCCTACTTGCATTAAGTTAAATTGTTGGGTTATGTCAAAAACTTCTTTTTAGTTTTGGGGAAAAGGGAGGTAGGGGGTGTTGGAATATATTTGTTGTCAAGCAAATCACGTTATTCTATAGAGGGCTGTTTGGCTTCTCCCCCGTCCTTAATAGATAACGCTACAAGTACCTGAATTTATTATTATTATTATTATTATTATTATTATTATTTTATTTATTATTTTATGTTTCTTCATGTTTTTAATATATTTAAGATGAATTTGAGTGCCTAATTTGTTTATTGATCACCGACTCTGTTACACTCTTTGGCATGGATAATTTTACCATAAGCTTGCCTTGAGGTGTAAAGGTGGACCAGTTCACGGCTCTTGCTTGGCATGCCTAGTGTGGGACTACTCTCCAATCCCACAGCCATGCAGGCTATTTCTATTTTTCATTTTGAAAGTTAACTAAAAATGGTGGGCCTGTCTGGACCGATGTGGGGGCATTTCATGCCTTCTCAAATGAAGGGATTGCGCTAGGCCTCTGCCCTGACAGTCCATCTCACCTGTTTTACACCTCTAAATGCACTCTTTTCTTTTCTAAGTTTTAACCTCTTAAGGATTCGTTTTGGGTGAGATGCGTGTTTAGTAACAAGCTGTGTCCATTTTGTTTTAGGTGTCCAAGTTTAAGAATACTGATATGCTTTTCTTCCCGTTCTCCAGCATCAATTGCAGCATACTTCATCACAGCAGATAAAACCATCCTGGAATGCGCTAGGAGAAATGCACAATACGATAGATCGTCTTAAGTTGTTGGATCTTGTGATGTACTCGCACCTTGTACTACTTTGTTGCACACCATAATCTGTGTTTTGACAAGACATTCTCAATTTTGATGAGATCTTTTGCTGGCATATTTATCGTGCAGTCTCTCCTCATCGTAGCACCTAATGCATAACTGTGAGAGAGTTCCGAGTAAAAATATAAGTGTGTTTCTGCCCCATGTTAATTGCCTAAACGTGTAGCGAAAATAGTAACTCAAAATTCTTTGGATAATTATATAAGAACCAATCAGATCATATAAACGATGATGCAGAATCTCTTAAGGAAAATATAGTCTTTTCTCGTGCATTCATAAACTCAAACCATCCTTCCCATGGCCAAAAATCCATTCCTACCCTTAAAACTGGGTTCATACGTAATGTTAATAATTCCATCAAGCTCCTTATCTTTTACATCAAATCATCTTGCTTGTACTCTGTCCGCCAGGTGTTAGATGAATTACCTCGAGTAACTTTTCTGGGTGCAACTACGTTATTTCCGGGTATGTAAAAGATGGGCTCGTTGAGGAATCTTTTCATTTTATTAGAAAAAACTATTTTTTCCTAACGAAAGTCCAGATGAGCATTATGCTTGTATGGTCGGTCTCTTAGGACGTGCAGGAAGTTTGAATCAAGCTCTTGAATATATAAAGCAAATGTCTGAAAAGCCTGAGTATGAGGTTTGGGCAGCTTTGCTTAGTTCTTGTAGACTGCACGGTGATGTGGGGCTAGCTAACATAGCTGCCAACAAGCCTTTCAATGTAAATTGCTAAGATTTGGGCCTGGAGCATATGTTCCATTATCCAATACATTAGCCGAGGCTGGAAGATGGGATAGTGTGAGTAAACTCAGGGAGTAGATGAAGGTAAGGGGAATACTGAAAGGTACTGGCTTCACTTGGGTCGGAACTGATGCTGGTTTAGAAGCTTTCCATGTAGGGCAGCAGTAATGGAATTAAAACATAATTTTTTTGCATAGAATTAAAATTCTCAACAATATTATGACAGTAATATCATTCGAATATAATTTTTTGCATAGGTTCTTATTTCTTCTGATCAATAAATATTACAACTGTTAGCAGAAAAATATTAACCAAGACCCATAAGGTTTTTTACTATAAAAATTTCCTCATGAATTTGTGTGAAGTTGTGCAATTATATTTCTTTTCTTGTTTCAATTGCACCTCAGAAAATATTCCCTAAGAAAATGAAAATAAGTTTCAAGTTTAATACAAAAGAAATCCTCATAATGCATACCGATAGATGGCATCAGCAACTCCATCTTCATCATTGCTGATACCAATCACATTCGCTACTGCTTTAGGCTTCTCATATCCGTTACTCAGAGCAACACCGAGAGAAGCCAGGTCGAGCATCTCAACATCATTTTCCCCATCACCAATGGCCATGACCTTATAACAATCATTATCAATGAACTAGCAGCCCAATTCCAGAAATGTGCACGCCAATGGTCATAGTATTTATCAGTTTCATTTACTTCTACAGCTAGAAGTTATGTAAAAAGAAGTTGGGGAAGCCAAGAAAGATTTGGCTTAGATGGTTGTATATGAGAGGGTCGATATTCAGTGGGTAAATAGAGAATTAATTGGCAAATACACGAAAACCTTTAAAATGCAAATTTTGAACCTTTGTGCAAATTGTGTTGATAAGATTTGGAGGAACATTTGGCTAAGGTTAAAAGTTACTTTTAAGTGACTTCTTATGCCAAAAACGTTTCTGCTTTTTTAGCAGCTACATTTCAGGGGAGATTTTTAGTTCAAACTCTTAGGACTCATGTGGTTTGTGTTTTAGAGTTCAATTTTAAATTTTGAGTTCATTTTCAGTTTTCTGTTTTAAGGATATATATTAAAATTGCTAAAATGGCGTTTGGTTTGTTATTTTGAAAAGTTGTTTCTTAAAACTAAAAATCAGAAAAAAAAAAAAAAAATTGGTTAGGATTTTGAGAATTTTTTTATGACATTTTTTCCATGAAATTTAATTATTCGGCAAAAAAAAAAATGTAATATATTATTAATTAATATATACACTCTAAGTTGGTGAATCTTGTTATATTAATGAAAAACAAATAAAATTGAGTTTGCAAAACCTAAGAAATAAAAAATAAAAATCAATGACGTGGACAGAGAATTTTTATTTGTGTTCAATCTAATTTTTAATTTTTAAAATTTTTTTTTTTATGTAAATAACCATTAAGAACTTGATTTTTTTCTAGAATTTTTAGAATTTATCAAATTTTTATTCTTGTTTCCCATGTTTTGAGTGTTTTCAGTGTACATCAAAAATGCATTTTGAGTTTTATGTTATAAATTTAACTCTGTTTTAGTAAAAGCATTTTAAAAAAAAAAAAAGATCAAACAAGTTTTGTGTGTTTTGCAAAACTGAAATCAGCAAAGCAAACACACGCTTACTTTTTCATTAGCAAGTCTTTACTTATTTCCCAAACAAGGTACTTTTCCCTTTCCCTTAAAGAAGATCTGCTAAGAGCCTTGAGACATACCTCGTCTGGAGTAATACGCAAATGATCAAAAAGCATTCTTACGCCAATTCCTTTTGAAGTCCCAAAAGGAACAATTTCAAGCATATCTGGTACAGCTTGGACAAGAGATGCATGATCCCCAGTTGCTTCTGCCCAAAGTGCGCGCAGAGTAGTAGAAACTCCCTGAGCAGTGTCTAAGAAGATATGCATCTACAATTTCAAGTGGCAAGCCAAGATGAGAAATATTGGACAAGAAACAGCTATAAACTATGTCTATTTGAAGAGGTTTATAAACAGAAATCCTACATCATGCGGCGATTAAGATTGATGAGACACAATCAAAAGAGAAGAAGGATCCACACTAGGATTTATGGCCTTCTGGACTAGCAGGTCATCTGCAGAGTAAGGTAAAGTTCGCATTAGGTGTTTTTGTCGTGTAAAGTTCATCTTGACATGCATGAATTAATTAAAGCATCCACATTGATTTTTTGGCCCCCCTCATTCTGAGCGTATTTCTGAATCAGGAAGAACAAGACATTGTAATCTATATTTCCCTGTAGATTACTAAGCAGATTAACAGCTAAGACAAAATACACATCCTCAACTTTTCTCCATGTCATCTCCAATAATGAGCGGTAAGCAGGACATGAGCATCAGTCTAATCCAACTGTTTGCATATTCCAATTATAGATCCAATAAAGAGTTTTGGACATTTATGCATCAAGCAAATAAATGTGGATTGCATTAAGGATTTGGGCTGAAGTAACCATGCAACGAATGTGCAACAATGCTAGTCAATCAAGTTAAAACTATGCACTAAAGGCTAAGAACATCCAGCTAGAACAGATTACCAGACCATTTTGTCCATCTCCAGCGTGTTTATCTAAGCTTAAAATACTTTTATTTTGGCAACGGGCTTGAGATTTTAATTCTTACTTCTCAAAAAAGGAATTTTCACATTTTTTAGCTTAGCCAAAAAATGCTCAGAGTCTTTCGTCCTCCCACACACACTCCCATTACCCAACACCAGCAATGATCAATGATCCTTTATGCTGATAATAATGTATCTAGCAGAGTTCTGAAAACACACCTGGATGTCTATGCCTGCCAATAGCTTCTCAACTGAAGGTATGATCTCTGCCTGTCAAAAATCCATAGCAAACACATTTTCAAGAAACCCGATATGGGGGCCTATTTAAAGAAATGAGCGAGACAAGTGAGTAATGAGGCACCTTTGGCTCATGATACGCAGTATGAAGCAAGTCCACAAGAGGGTGTTCAAACAATGTTAAGCAACGATCTTCACTAAAGGCAATGGGAGGAACTTTATGCTTGAGAGAGTAGATAAGTGCCTGCAATGTACAGAATATAGCTACTTAAACTTCTTTACTTGGAAGAGTTCAAATATAATTTGATGTATTTTCAGTGTCTAGTGCAATCAACTCTACATTATGATTAGCTCTAAACCAAATATGTAAAAGCATGCTCGTGTTCTTGAAAAATCAGTCTAAACGTGACTAAGACGGGTAATGTTACAAGCACAGAGCAAAAGGTACTTACTTCTCTGCAAACATTTGGATCTAAATTCCTTCTAACTTGTGAAGATATGGTTCACCTAACCCCACCACCTAATGTTGTGAGTTGATGGGAGTGAGGTTGACACAATAAGGTCTTCCCTTCCTTTGGCAGAGGCATGGTCTTTCTTCCTACCCCTTCATTATGTACACTCTACCATTTTCAAATAAAGAGAGGGCAGCTCACGTTTTTGAGAAGACCCAGCAGAAGGTGGAGCTCTCGTTTTTCATAGAAGGGTGGTGGTTCTTCATTGGTTTTTTCCCCTCTCTCTTTGGAAGGCAATTGGCATAGCATGGGGCTGTTCCTGAGCCTGAAAAACTGCCATAAGAGGTGAAGAAGAAGCTGCCGGCAGAAGAAGAAGAAGCTGGACAGATTCCGGCTGAAGAGGGGTTGTATTCTTCCACTTTTATTTTCTTGTTTTTGCCTTGAATCTTGTTTGTTGATCGTTGTTTTGGTAGTTTGAACTCCTAGGATCCCCAACAAACTGGTATCAGAGCTAGGAGGAGTGATATTAGTCCAAAAATCGATCAAAAACCAGCAAGAAATCACCATTTCCACATTCTAACCGAATCTGAAAAACTTGATTTCCGGCCAACCGATTGACTTTCCGGCGAAATGGACCATGGAACCATGACCAGCAGGAGGAGGCGCACCCTGTGGTGGGGCGCGTGACCGGTGGCGGCGGCTCCGACGGCGGCTCCGGCGAGCTTTTTTCGGGCAGTTTACTCATTTTGACGTCCTGAACGCACTGATGTCGTTTGTTTTTTGTTTCAGATTTTACAGAAAAAGTTGGACGATTTTGCCCCTACCTTGACGTCTACGGCAATTTGGTTCAGAAACTTGGTGGTATATTTACTGTTTGTCAACAGTAGTTTGGTAAGATTATTCCAAACTCTCCGTTAGGTTAGGTTTGGTATCCTTACCGGTTTATGCATGATTATTGCTTGGTTGCCTATTTGTGAATTCCGTTGATTGAATTCTTGTGATTAATTTGTAACCTGGAAGCATATTTACTTGCATTATATGCAGCAGTGTGCCTTACATTAAGAACATGAGTTCATATTCGTGAAACACTAATAAAATGTCTTTGCATGCATGTTTTATGGAGATACAAAGTGGTAAATATTGCTCAAAAAGCATTACTTATACTACCTTACCATCCATATTGCAGAAGATATAGCTAAATTTTGGCTTGTAAAAACAAAGACTGCCTTCTCTTTTTCTGTCTTTTCAACAAACCAAAACCGAGAATTTGTCTGTGATTTCACGAATTAAAAATAGAACTATGGAATGTTCACTATAGAGTAAGTTCATTGAACAACAGGCTTAAGTATAAGAATTTACAGGTAAATTACCATCTGCATAATCAACATGTGGATTTTCATTAGTGTCAGCATCATGTGCACTCTGAATTAGTCCTTTCCCCCTTCCACCCAAGACTCTTCAAAAGAAGTTGCTTAACTCGTGATCAAATCCCAATAGATGTAGCAATCCATGAACCTATAGGGAAGAATCATGATTCTTGGTCGAATCAATCGATGCATGCGGGCAAAAGTTGAAAACTATTAGTAGTACCTTTCAACTTCAATTTCCTTTTTCCCATCTTCTATGAATCAACCTACTTTGAGAAATGTCTTCTTCGTGCATGTTTGGTATGTAGTACTAGGCAATGAACAAAAATTTAACTTCATTTTCTTTCTAAATTGTCTAGTATTACCAACCCCGCCCTGCCAAAACATGCCTTTATTGTTTATAAGAGAAAAAAGTCGATGATTGTCACACTGAATACTGGAAACAATCATTGCAAATCTTTTGCTAGCAAATATTCCAGTCTTTACATGGCTTTCCATGATCAAGAGATTCAAAGAAATGGCTAAATCCTGTAAAACAAAAGGCAGAATCTTCCCAAATCTCTACACTGAATTTTCAACAATGCATAACCTATTCTTTTACTCATATTGTGGCGTCTTCTTATATTGCTCTACTGAAAAATTTCCATTTAGACATAATTAAGTTCTGAACAAACAATATCACAAAGGTGGCCACACAAAATGCAGAAGCATTAGGTGCCTATTACATTCTCTTTTGCATAGATCATGAGAAATCCTAAGACTGAAAATTTTGATGGAACATAAGAAATCAATGAGAATTTACAATCAGCTGAATTTGGAACCAACAAAAGCGTAACTAACAGACGGAAGAGAATTCAGCCGCATGTGTTAATAATGCCTGACACATGTTACACAGTTCTTTTTTCCTCCTTGATAAGTAGCCAACACTTCCTTTTTGAAGTTAATAGTCAACAGTTTTAAGTATATAAAAACTGGATAGATATCATTAGACGAACCACAAGGATTCATATCTCATCAAGAATAGTGTGCTCCCTCTCCTCTGATTGTCGTGCAGCAGTCTCTACGGAAATTACAATATCGCCCAACATTAGCTGCTAAGAGAGATTATTATCAGGTTTGCCACTCAATATCATACATGCAAGAGATTGAGTTCTTACAATTGGAAGCTTAAGTTCAGGGATATGTTAAGACATTGAGAGGAAGTAGCATGGTCTTCATCCCTCCATTCTCTGTTAAGTTTCCTTATGAACTCATCATTGCAAAGAAGTACTGACATGATGCGAACCCCGTGGCAACGTTGACTACGAAATCCACAATGAGATTGACGAACCCAAGAAAACCAAATTAATCTAAGAGTTTAGGATTAACCCAAAAGAAAGTCGAACCAAAAAACCCAACAAGAACGACGCTTGAAAGACCCCTTGATCACGCAATCCAAGAATTAAATCCTGTCATTTGAACGCCACAAGTTAACACTTGATAAGTTCGAAATTGTTCAATGGAGAACGATGAAGAGAAGACAATACGCTTCACTTTTAATTCAATATCAATAATGTCAAAAGTTTTTTTAATAATTGAATGGAAACTCCTATTTATAATAAACCTAAAAATTAGGTAAAAATCGTGTAAAAATCGATCATAATCCCCAAAATATGGAAAATAATCAAAAACTAACAAAATATGGAAAATTGTCAAAATAAGAAAATTTGCCAAAAAAATTGGTCTATGCGACCGCAAGGTGTATTTTCATGTGGTCGCATGGTTCAACCAAAAATCCATCTTGAGTTTCGGTATGCCTCCATGCGGTCGCATGGTGTTTTAGTTGTGCGGTCGCACAGGCTTGTTTTCAGCCATCGGTTTCGTCACTTGATAACAAATTGATCCAAGTTGATTCGGCTTTCGATCCGAACATGAAAGTTGCTCCATTTTGAGTCCCGAACATGGTTCCATTAATGGTTTCTTGAACGAGCAATCCCATCGCTTGTTTCACTTGCTTTGCCCTTGATCGCGTCATTGGTCCATCATCAACTATCAACGGGTCTCGTCTCGCACTTGCCTTCGTCGGGTTCGACTCCTGGATCATATCATCCCCTCCCTCTTCAAAAGAATTCTTCCTCGAATCTGAACTTACATCAAACAGAGAGAGATCTGATATATTAAAAGTAGCCGAAATATTGTACTCACCAGGTAAATCCACTTTGTATGTATTGTCATTGATCCTCTCGATGAATTGAAACGGTCCATCGCCTCGTCGTTGCAATTTTGACTTTCTCTGTTTTGGAAAACACTCTTTTCTGAAATGCACCCAAATCCAATCTCCAGGCTCAAATGTAACGCGTCTTCTTCCTTTATTTGCTTTTGATGCAATCAGTTTTCCTTTCTCTTTGATCTGCATCCTGACCTTTTCATGGAATGTTTTCACCATCTCGGCTTTTCGTTTCCCATCCAAGCTATCTCGTTCATGTACAGGCAAAGGCATTAAATCCATAGGTGTTAGTGGATTAAAACCATAAACAATTTCAAAAGGAGAAAACGAAGTAGTAGAATGTGTAGCTCGATTATATGCAAACTCTATAAACGGTAAACACTCTTCCCATGATTTCAGATTTTTATTGATTACTGTCCTAAGTAGTTGAGTCATAGTTCGATTAACTACCTCAGTTTGTCCATCTGTTTGTGGGTGACAAGTTGTAGAAAATAATAACTTAGTTCCTAACTTACTCAACAGAACACGCCAAAAATGACTCAAAAACTTCACGT
>NW_019230477.1:136088-147906 GCF_002742605.1 Olea europaea var. sylvestris
CTAAGATTAGCAATTGTAGTACCTATTTGCACCATCCATTCCCGTTGCCTATCCACCTTCTCCCTAACATCACCAAGTACCATTTCAAACCTCCTTATCATGTCCTCCGATGCATTGTTGTCATTATCATTTCGGCTTGAGTTGGAACCTTCTCTTTCTGACATCATATCGCACAATTTTTTTTATGCCTCACAAAGATTTCACTCAGAAAACACTCACTATGGCTTTTTCCCTCTATTAAACTCACCACTCGGCCTTTTACCAATCAAAGACTCCCTCCAAGCACTTCAAAGAATCAAGTGAACTAAATCAATTGTTTTACCGAGAATTCAAACAAACAGAATATTAATCGAAGACCACGAGACTCAAAGGACTTGAATAAATGGAATAGATGAATGTTTTGACAAGAATATGTGAATAGACTCAATAAAAGATTGAAAGAATCGAACCCAATTGAATATCCCAAAGTCAAACACAATGTAGGAAGTGTTGTTGATAGAAAAACAAAATCAAACAATAATAATATCAAATTTTTTTTGTACTTCTTGATGAAAGAAGATGATTAAACTACCAACAACTCAATGAGACGACTAAAAGAAAAATAAGAACGAAGAAGAACTAAGAAAACAAAATTAATGACTCAAACAATAAAGAAAAGATATAACTTTCAATTAATTTGGAGCCAAAGCTCTGATACTAACTGATGCGAAACCCGTAGCAACGTTGACTACAAAATCCACAACAAAATTGACGAATCCAAGAAAGCTAAATTAATCTAAGAGTTTAGGATTAACCCAAAAGAAAGTCGAACCAAAAAATTCAACAAGAATGACGCTTGAAAGACCCCTTGATCACGCAATCCAAGAATTAAATCCGGTTGTTTGAACGCTACAAGTTAACACTTGATAAGTTCGAAGTTGGTCCATGAAGAACGATGAAGAGAAGACAATACGCCTCACTTTTAATTCAATATCAATAATGTCAAAAGTTTTTTTAAACAATTGAATGGAAATTCCTATTTATACTAAACCTAAAAACTAGGTAAAAATCGTGCAAAAGTCGATCATAATCTCCAAAATATGGATAAGAATAAAAAACTAACAAAATATGAAAAATTGCCGAAATTAGGAAATTCGCCAAAAAAATTGGTCTATGCGACCGCATGGTGTATTTTCATGCGGTCGTATGGTTCAACCAAAAATCCATCTTGAGTTTTGGTATGCCTCCATGCGGTCGCATGGTGTTTTAGCTGTGCGGTCGTACTGACTTATTTTCAGCCTCCGATTTCGTCACTTGATAACAAATTGATCCAAGTTGATTCGGCATTCGATCCGAACATGAAAGTTGTTCCATTTTGAGTCTCGAACATGGTTCCATCATTGGTTTCTTGAACGAGCAATCTCATTGCTTGTTTCACTTGTTTTGCCATTAATCGTGTCATTGGTCTGCCATCGACTATCAACGGATCTCGTCTCGCACTCGCCTTCGTCAGGCTCGACTCTTGGATCATATCATGACAACTCAACGCTCTCAAAACACCAACATCACTGATTGAGGTATCTCTTGTTTGATTAGTGGAATTACTGAGACCATCAAATGCTAACTTCATCACCATTGGGACATTAAGAAAAAGCATTTCTGCAATACCCTGCAAAGTAATAATGAAACTTATAAGGAATTATATATAGCATGTAGAGTAAATATCATCTCGATGTCAATGTATGCTTCAAATATCCGCGTGTACACATTGTATATGTGTAGTGCAATGAACATAATTAACTTAATAAGTAAAACTTTTTAAGCTTAGAACATTATGTATATCCATACCAAAATTTCAGGATCTTCAAGCAACTGTTCTTCGATGCAAATCTTGCCACGAAGCTCCAGTTCCTTTTCTTTACTCTTCTTGGCTACCGCAAGCCTTCTGCTACGAACCTTCCGATACTCTCTCCGTGGTACAGCCACAATTTCCATTTTTCCAATTCCAAATGGTCAAACTTCTTAAATTAAACTTCCTCCGACCGAAAATTGAGTTAGAGCTCCAAGAGGCTGACTTTACAAAATGAGTGTTGAGTTCCATCATTGGGCCACTAAGAAAGGTATTAAGCATTTTTATTTAACAATCTCCACCTTGCTTGACACCTTTAGGTCTTCATTGTGGACTAGAGGTTAACTCCTCCTTCGATATCATGTGCTCTTTATACCTGCAAAAGAGATTTCAGTTAGGAATAATATTTAGAAGATTTAAACAATCCCTAAATTTATGTACATGAAGTATTTTTGTACCCATATCTGCTGGATTACACTTAGTGGATATCTTTTCAATTTTTATTATGTTCTTTTCTATAATGTCTCTTATAAAATGGAATTTAACATCCATGTGTTTTGTTCTATCATGAAAAACGAGATTTCTACTAAGATGTATAGCAGATTAGCTATCAGAATGTATTAAAGCATCATTACCAGTAAAGTCAATTTCATCCAACGGATTTTTCAACCAAATACCTTCTTTTACAACATCTGTTGCAGCAATATATTCAGTCTCTGTAGAAGACGAAAACAGAGCTACTATCTTTTGCAACTGTGATTTCCAGCTTATGCAAGTGTCATTTAAAGTAAAAACATATGCAAATGTTGATTTTCTATTATCACAATTACCAGCAAAATCAGAATCTACAAATCCATTTAATTTAATCCCAGTTTTCCTTTTTCCAAACATTAGTCCTAATTTTGAAGTTCCCTTAAGATATCTAAGTAGCCATTTCATGTCTTCTCAGTGTTGTTCACCAAGATTACTCATATATCTACTTGGTACACTTATAGCAAAAGCAAGATCAGGCCTTGTGCAAACCATAATGTACATCACTGAACCTACAACATTTGCATAAGGGATTTTATCCATTCTATTTCTTTCTATCTCAGTTTTAGGACACTGTTCAGTAGAGAATTTAAAATGACTGCCAAGTGGTGAGGTAACTTCTTTTGCTTTATCCATAGCAAATTTACATAGAATTTTGGAAACATATGACTCTTGAGTTAGAAATAGTGTGTTGTCACTTCTATTTCTCCTAATTTCCATTCCTAAGATTCTTTTAGACGATCCCAAGTCTTTCATTTCAGATCTTGAAACCAATGACCAGAATGAGGTGGAGCTTACTAATGAACAAGAAATAGCCCCTAAACCTGAATTTGAACAAGATATTGAATCTGAACTTGTCCCACTAATAAATCCCTTAGAAGACTATCAACTTACTAGAGATAGAGGAAGGATGGAGATAAGACTACCTGCAAGATATAATGAATCAGATCTTGTCACAGCCTTAAGCATATAGAATTTTCTAGACAATGAACCTAATTCATATGAAGAGGCAATTGGGGGAAAAAACTCAAATTCTTGGCTAGTAGCCATGAAGGATGAAATGCTTTCACTTGACAAAAATAAGACTTGGGTCTTAGTTAATAAATCAAAAGGGGGAAAGGTTATTGATAGCAAATGGATTTACAAAATTAAAGAAGATGACTCAAAAGATGGAAATGTAAGATTTAAGGCTAGACTAGTTCCAAAAGGCTTTAACCAAAGAGAAGGAATTGACTATAATGAAAAATTTTCACGTGTAGTCAAATATACCTCTATAAGAATTCTTCTTTGTATTGTTTCCCAATTTGATTTTGAATTGGAACGGTTAGATATAAAAATTGCTTTCTTACATGGTAACTTAGAAGAAAAAATTTATATTACCAGTTGTAAGGTCGAATTCCAGCAAGACCCAAGGTAAATCGGGCTCAGTTTCCACACTATGTTGACACCACCACCGGTTGAGACAACACCCAAAACCACCGCCTTTGTTCCCACCTCCGGTTACTACAATATACTCACAAAGAGTTGGCCAAGATGAAGAACAATAGGTTGTCCACAAGAAACCACAAAGGTTATATGAAGAGGAGAAGCCAAGAATCAAAGTCACAGAGAGAGATGGATTATGCTTCATAGTGGAGGCGAAGAGAGGCCGAGAATATAAGCCAAGTGAGTGACCAAAAAATGGTAAGTTAGGTTAGGTTTATTTAGTGTACCAAACAAGGCTCAACTCAAAGTAATGGGCTCCAAATTAATACCATAGCCCTCCAAGGAAGTGGGACAAACCATGAGCAACACTATTAACAATAGGTTGCTTCTAACGGTCCATAGGAATGTGGGTTGAGTTGTCTCGATACTTGTGTCGGCATATAAATCAATCATATAGCCAAGGTCGATTGATAATAGATAAAATTGAGGTTACATCATTGCCCGGGGAGTTATTGGGTATCAAAACCCAACAATGAGAATGAGGTGGGTTTTGCGAAAAAATGGTTTAATTTTTACTTTTTTGATAAATATTACTTGTACACTTCAATATAGATGACATTGGGAATTCACCAGAGATATCAACGATTATATACATCGAAAGCGTACATGTTGGAATGTATGTGTCAGTTTACACCTCCACATAAAGGGGCTATGCGTGTGTACACAGAGGAGTGCAAGCACCTTCACCTTTATGCTAATGTGGGTGCGAGTTCCCTCGTTTTGAAAAAAATAAAAGAAGTAATGAAAGGAAAGAAGGGATTAAATTGCTTTCGCTGTTGTGTATAGCTTTCTAAAGTGATCAATAGTCTATCGTCGATTGGAAAGAAATTTGTAATCATGTTAGCATTTAATTGATATACGAATTAAATAATTATGATCATGGATAATTGATATGTACTATAGGCCTAGACAAAAGTCTTTCTTTCTAGAGGTTATCTCTTTTTCCGATTTACTGTTTAATTAATATCTTTATTTATTAAGTAGATATATAGCTTTATTAATATCTTCATTTACTTATCTTTTCAACTTCTTCTTCTTCTTGCTACGATTTGAACTCGAAACAGCTTTCCTCTTGAATCTCGTTGACTGCATTTTTATTTGAAGCTCAATATTAATTGATTTGCTCTCTGTTCATACCGTGATTTAATTAAAGGGACAGTTATAGAACAATGGAGACAATGGAGACAAAGGAATCAATAAAGAAATTGGAGGAGAAGACCTTGTAGTTTTGGGAAAGTTATAGAGAGGGGTAAAAAAGTAGTTTGGGGACACGGATTTTTCCAAATTGGGACGAAGTATTTATCAATTTTTTATTTTTTTTGAATGTGATTAAATATGGACATAGTGTTTTTTATAATTAATTTTTTGATTGTTAAAAGAAAAGTAGGACAATTTGTGAGGGAAGAAGTAAAAAATTACTGCTAAAATAATGAAATAACGATAAAAAAAAAATCAATTTTTTAAGGTGAAAAATCACTCCAAAACGGGATCATAATCAATTTATGTGAAAAAATGACATATATGAATTATGAAAATTCAAAATTATAACCACAGGGTATATGTGCAATTTCCAGAAAGAAAAGGTGTGCATGTGTAAATTCGCAAAATTAAAATAAAAAACCATAAACGGGGCTGAAGGACAGAAGGAGCGAACCCACTTATAAGGTCCAAAACCCCCTTACCAACAAAATCAAACCCCACAACTCCCCTCGCTCTCGACTCTTGCCCCCTCTGTTTTTCTTTCGCTCGTCGTTTCAAGGTTTTCAATTCTTTCTAATTTTCGTTTTAATTCCATTATTATTTCTTTCATTTCGAAGCTACTGTTTTTATATCTTTAGAAAAAATGAATTCTTTAATGCAATATGTTGTTTGATGATTAGTTAATAGGTGCAATGAAACTCATTCGAAGTGTACTGTTGTCTGCAAATAATGGTTTGTCTCGCCAATTTCAAAGGCCTCAAGCAGTTCGGGCTTTTTCTGCCAGCCCATTCTCAGGTAACTATTTCTTTCACTAATGCTTTTATTTTTTTATTTTTTATAATTTGATTGGTGGTTGAGTTATTTCGCGAATATGAAGTTGATTTTATGGTTTTCTCCATTGTCAATAGATTTGTATTTATTTACTCGATTAAATTCACATAAACAATTTTTTGAATTTGGTGAAGTAGAAAGTTATTGTGAATGATTAATTACTATGTTGCTCAAAATGGTTTACAAAGGTTTTGGTTGGTGCAAGGAACTTGTGTTCCTGTTTTTCAAGCAAGATTTGAAGGAATATTATTGAGGTTTGACACCGAAAGGGAGACTTTTAATAGTTTTGTATCTTTAAAATAAATGTTAAAAGATTGCTATATTTGTTTTAGGTCTCATTTATTTTCACCATAGATCGTACAGAAAGATACGTGAAGTCTCTATTGTAATTTACATCTGAAAGTGTTGGCTCTGAGGCAGTCTGGTCTTGCATTTATACAGGTACTGATGATAAGCAGAATTCTAACTCAAATGAGTCTTCTGAAGAATTTGAGCACCGGATTTTTGGTGATGCTTCCAGGAGTGGTCCAAGTTTTAGTTCCTTTTATCAAAAGCTTGATAAAGCTGAGAAGGCGCATGACCTATTTGGTTCCGGATCTAAATTCAATGCTGGAAACAGATCTAATTTCTTGGATGGTCTAGATGAGAGTTTCAACACATTGTCTGATGGGATGGATGAAAAATTGAAGAAAGCAGCCACGTACTTCGATTTTGATCCTGATGAAATAAGTAAAGAAGATTACGCTTACAGACCAGATATGAATTTCTGGACTGGGAACTCTTATGATGTCAAGGTATGAACCTTGAAGTGGGATTTGTATTATCTTTTGCCCATTACGTGTGCATCATATTGATTTTTTCTTTTTCCTTTTTTAATGCTTCTTAAAGTTTGTCTAAAGAAATTCATATTTTATTGTCTCAACAAAATGTCGTTTTCTATATGGTAACTCCAATTTGAAGGGAAAAAATCATTGTACCCTTGGCAGATATAACCCCTTTTCAGTTGACTATGTCAAGTGTTACTGATTGTGAACATTGTGTAACTACTTCAAGATGTTTGTCCTGTCCTAATGTCCTTTTTTCTCTTACATTAACATTTTTTAACTTTTGATTTTGAGTTGAGTTCAACATCTTGTTAGGCAACAGACAATCGGTCTAATGTTGTTAAACCTAATATGATTCAGCCTCTTGATATGATTTTGTTTCTTAAACTATTGTGTTATTTCATTTAGTTCTCTCATTTTTACCTCTATGCTTTCCATTCATCCATTCAGGATCTTGACATGAGGAAGCCTGGAATTCGCAAGCCCTACAAAAGGAATGAGTTTGAAACGACATCAGAGGAAGTTTTACGTAAAGCTGATTTCAGGGTGCGGAATTTTGAATGTTTCCCATTAGTCTAATTTTTGTTGGGAATTTGTAACAATTGCCTCTAGATTGAAGGCTGGTCCGAAATTTGGGTTTTATCAGTTTTTCTTTACTGTTTTGTGGGGTTGGGGTGGAGTTTTCTAAAGAAGCTCCCTTTGAAAAGAGTGACGTGTTTTTCAGAAGAGGGAGGGATAAATAAAAAATAACATGGCGCGTGATAGTTGCTTTAAATCTTGGAGCATGTTTAGGAGTTCTTAGAAGCTCCTTATAAGCAAACCCCCCCACCCCAGCCCACCCCAAAAAAAGGAAAAATAGAAAAGAAAATGCTCTTAGTGTTATTCAACAATGAACAAAATAGAGTAGTGGACAAATATTTACGCACCAACTCCAAATTTATTGCGGAAAGAACTATGTTTTTGTTGGGGAGGTGGAGTGGAGTTTTGAGTTTAAGAAATGATGTTGAGGAAGACAAATACTTCTAAGATTCTAAATGATAACTTTCAAATTTAATCCTGCGTATCTCGCTGATAAAGATTGTTGCTGCATTTGATTTTTTGCTTCAATATGATGCATATGTTCATTATTGGTTGTGATTTAAATATCACACGATACTTAGCCCCAATACTCTTGAGCTCATCTGCTGATTTATTGAAATAGTGCCGCTAAGGGATTGGAAGTTGCAATCTTTTACTTACTGGTTTATTGTTGTCATCTTAGTCAGGTTCCATACAGTTTTGGGTGCATGTGTTTATTTGGAACGATATTGATAGTTTTTTACTGTGTTAAAGGTTCTTATAGTTTTGATTACTCGTATTCAAATTGAAGTCACCTACAGCCTAATTTAGTGGCCGAGATCCTTTGGTAGACTGTCTAATTTTTTCAAATAAATCCTGTTCTTGTTTGACCATGGCCATAAACATTTCTTCCACGTCAAATTTTCCTATGCGGTAATATGTTACTTTGTCTTTGGTACCATAGACATTCCATTCTAACCCAAGATTTCTGACATGGTATATGTTATTTTTGTCTTTGGTTCTGTTTTAAATTGATCGATGAGCACTTGAAAAGTTTCTTTTCCACAGCTAGCAAAGGCAATTCATGAAGTTATGATTTCACTTTTGTCGTAAAGTTTCCTGGATTTCAGTTGTGGCTGAAAATTGTTCATATGTATCTTTTGAATCTTTACCTTGCGTTATTATCTGGGTGAAGTTTCATGCCACGACCTTTTAACTAGATGCCTAATTTTTGCTGATTAGTTATCTTCTCTAACATAAAAATCTGCTTTGGTGTAACTGAGTCTGCAAAGTTTCTGGTCAGAATGTCAGATTTCTTGCGAACTTCATCACTGAGGCTGGCATCATCATCAAAAGGAGCAAGGTAAAATGACTCAGTTAACGTAAAGAATATACTTATAAGCGGAATAGAAGTGATTCTTTTTGTATTCTTTTCCCCTTGTTTTAGACTGGAATCAGTGCTAAGGCCCAGAGGAAGGTTGCTCGTGAGATCAAGACTGCTCGTGCTTTTGGTTTAATACCTTTCACCACAATGGGAACTAAACAATTCATATATGGCAAAACAATGGAGGATCTAGATGAAGATTATTCATATGAGACTTATGATCGCGATTTTGTTGATGATGAAGTGGAGACCTGAACAGCCTGTTTGTTTTGATTACCATTCGCAACCAAGAAAAAAACCACAATTTTTGGCACGTAGAAGTAATGAATTTTCATACAGTTGGTTTTGTACCATGTTGCTTCTCGTACTCGTGGGACTCGGTAATTCTCAAGGATATTCACCCTGGATGGTTGGATGGTGACTTTTGTCTTCATTTTCTGTAACCTTTTTATGTTGGAATATGCATGTATTGTTATTGGAACTGCGAGTTGTACCCTTTAGTGGATAAAGGCGTGAAATTTTCGAATTTGTTGAACCCTCTGATCGCCTACTGGAACTTAGGCGGGCTTCCTCCATTCTTTTTCAATTTTTCGAATTTTCAATAAGGAATAAATATTTTCTCGTGTGTGAAATGGAGGATGAATCTGTTTTTGATTACAGCGTTTTGGCTGCATTTTATGGCTCGCAATTTAGAGAGAGTGCAGGTTCAAATTGTCAATTAATGCTCAATTATAGGGCTGCACAAAAAAACTGGGAAATCGCGAATCGAATCGAAACTGTTGAATTGAAATTGTTGGTTTGGGTCCACATAGATCCCTGGTTTTTTCCCCCTCAAATCGAATCAAACTATTTCAAAATGGTTTGGTTTAGGTTTTGATTTCAAAAATCGCACCAAATCGAATCAAACCGTTTAAAATTTTTTTAATTAAAACATTAATTTTATTAATTTAAAATTTTTACATTTTTCACTTTTCAGAAAAAATACCAATTTAGCAATACAAATTGTAATTAACCTATTAAAATAATCATATAAAGTAAATTAGTTTTATCGTTATTGGCACATGGTTTAACAAGTTCACAACACACATCTTCACCCGATATTTACACTAAACTAAAATTATTACAAAATGATATGAAATGAAAATAAAAATAAAAATAAACATATATTTTCAACAGACCAAATCATTATTCAACAAAACTACGTCAGCAAATCACGTCCAAAATTTCAGAAGCCCTAAAATAAACTCTCATTTCCTTAACATTTGATATTTGCCTGCCGTTGCTGAATGAATCGCCAATCGCCTTTACCCATTAGTCTGCTAATTTTAACTGAATCGCCTCTTTCTCTCTTCTCTTTCGGTAAGTCCCATATTTTCGTTCAAGCCATTTTTTTGTTATTCTTTCTTTTATTTGTTGTTTTTGAACTTATTATACACTTGTGAATTGCAGTTTGATTAGAAAAATAACTGTTTGTGCGCCTAGATGATTGATGAACTTGTTTGTGGTTTGGAAAGAGTGAAGAACGAATCATATTGATTGCGTGAAAATGTTAAAGTTCCTAACTAGTACTAGTACCTTCTACTTTCATAAAGTAGCTAGAGAAGGAAATTTGTCAAATATCAATAAGTCGAAACTTTATCAATCATTGTATATCTAAATATATTCCGTTAAATCCTTATTTAACATCTCACTAGCAAGACGAAATGAATTTTAACTAAATTATAATAGTAGAATGTAACTCTACCTTTACCAACTGTTATATGACAATATGAATGACAAACAAAAAAAGGTAAATAAAAATGAAAAAAATTTATTTGTTTTATTAACATCTTTTAGCAACAAATTTTGAAAATAATTTATTCATAGGTTTCATAATAAATGTGAATGTAATTTAACATTTAACATTATTAGTTCTCGTTTAAACTTATATGTTAATTTATGTTAAATATGTTACTATAATGTTGAAAGATAAACCGTGAATTAAAACCGAATCAAACCACAAATTATGATTTGGTTTGGTTTGATTCGAAAAATAAAATGGTTTGATTTTGTTTGAAAAAATTTCGAACTGCATAAAATGGTTTGAGTTGAAAATATAGTACAAAATTGCCCAAATCAAACCGCGTTCACTTCTTACTCATTTCCATAGAGTTAGGGACCAAGTGGTGGTTCTTAGACCATCTCTAACCCTACACCAAAATCTGCACCAAATTAGAAATCATCTTCAATCCATTGCACCAAATGAACAGTATTTAGTCATTTTCTTTATTTCTTTTGTTTTTAGCAATTTATATAGCTGAAAAATTATTTATTTATTCGATTTATTACTACATAAATTATTACATACATAATTACGTTTTGTTTACAAAAATATGAAAATTATTTAATATATTTTAAAAATGTAGTACAATTAATAAAAATACCACAACTAAGAAATATGAAATCATGTTATTGAAAACAATGTAGTACATTTCAAATCTCGAAATTATGGTACGTAGAAGTCAACCCAGTGTCATAATTTAATTATTGAAATTTATATATTCATCCCACAAATGTTCAATTAATGCATTTCGTTTTGAGTACTTTTATTTTAATTCGTTCATCTATTATTATTAATTACGCGATTAAGGTTTATTACAAACGATGATCATCATTATCATTATCATCATCGTCATCATTATTATTTAATTAATTAACTACTTAATTATGAATTAAAATTTATGTATGATGTAAAATCACATAAATACCCTACGTATCAACTTAGCTATACATGAAAAAAAGGCAAAATAGACTTTTATCAAATTTGGTGCAAAATGTTGTAAGATTTGATGTTGGGTTGGAGTGGTGTTTTTGGTGAAAATTTGTGAAATTTGATGAAAAATGATGGAATGGTGTATGGGTTGGAGTTACCCTTAGGCCATCTCCGATGCTCTCCAAAACCATAATGCACCAAACAATGGTGCAAAACAACTCCAAAGCAATGCCAAACTATGAACCATTTTGGTGCAAATGATCAAAAGTCATTTTTACCCTTTATTTTCATTTTTCAAATAAATTGATTAATGATATTTGTATCATTTGTGCTATATATTTTTCAAATTTATTATTATTATTTACATTTAAAGTAAATTTTAAATGTAAAAATAATAGTTAATGAATTAATTAATTAAAGTTAAC
>NW_019230477.1:149514-149992 GCF_002742605.1 Olea europaea var. sylvestris
GTGGTACCCTCATTGATCGCTATGTACTCATGGTGTGGTCAGGTGGGCTTTGTGCGCAAACTGTTCGATGAAATGGTTAACAAGGATTTAGTATCATGGAACTCAATGATCTTCAGCTATTCCAGGTTGGGGTTTGCTAAAGGAATTATGCTATTGGTACACTGCCGCTTTTTATTGGGCTTAGGCCCCCCTCTTGTGAGGGGGGTGTACATTGGCGTGTCATAACAAAGTCCTTGCTACTAAAGAGGGAGTAGAATTGTTTGAGGAGATGAGGGATAAAGGTTTGGAGCCCAGTGAATTTTTGCCGATGAGCGTGCTTGGGACATGTGGGGACTTGGGGGATTTCAATTTGTGGAGGTGGATTGAAGAGTATGTTGATAAGTGTATTTTGTACATTTATCTAGGTCAGTAAATTAGAGTATTTGTTAGTGATTTGAATGAGTTATAAGTTAATTATGTTTGTTATTAAGATGGATCC
>NW_019230477.1:150059-167513 GCF_002742605.1 Olea europaea var. sylvestris
GAGCAAAAATGATATATATATATATATATATATATATATATATATATATCCAAATTATGGGGACCAAAGTGTAAATATTCAATAGCTTGTTCAGACCATAGTGATGATTGAAGATCATATAGGATCAATTACATGCAATTGGAGGTCAAAGGAGTGAAATAGATTGAAGTATTTGCACAAATTAATTTCCAGCCAAAGAAGACAAGCTTAGAATTTTTAGCCTCAAGTTGAGACCCATTTTTCAGATAGCAAACATTCGAATTGGAAAATTGTACTGTTTGTATCTATTTGAGTTAATTTTTCAATGCACTTTAAATTACTTTAATTAGATATCGGAAGAGAAAGTTATAATCAAAATACTAAAAACTATTTAGGGACAACGACGCGTGCTAATCAACAATTTCCTTTTGCGATTCAAACTTTTTTAAAACTCCAATTGGACGTGATTTTGACTTATTTTCTTACTCTTATAAATAGAGAACAAGGGTTACACATAAAAAAAATAAAAAATAAAAAATCCTCTCTTGCCTCTAAATACACAATAAAATCATCAAATTCATCAAGAACAAGATGTCAATACAACACTTTTGAGGAAGCAGATCAAGCCCTAGCAAAGAATTTAAGCTCAATTACATCAAGAAATTTAAGAACTCAACTTTGGACTTAAAAATCAACATCTTTTGTATTCTTTTATGATTTGGGTGATATTTTTTCATTATTTTTCTTGTAATTTATATATTAATATTCTAGACTAGATCCATATTTGTATTGGATGAAAATGAATCCTATTTGTTATTTACTTCAAATTCAAAACAAGTAGTTTAGTATAATTCTCGTATTTTTTTTGATTAATTCTGTATACTCATTGTATTATCTAATTGGCCACCAATTATATAATTAGTTGCTTGTTGTAGTATTGAGAAGTTCACAATAAGTTTAGAACACACTAAAATTAACATATGTGCAATAGATGTTGGGAGTAATATTTATCACGTGTGCAATCATCAGATAATCTAAACTTTAATACATTCTAATCATTCAAATTCAGGCTAGGACTAGATTTGGTTATGATATATTTAAATTTGGGTTGGGATAGATCTAATTTGCCTTAAAAAAGAAAATTAAATATATTAGCATTATCGATTGTCACGAACGCATGAACGGAACTTGATTACGGATCAAGAATTGAAATAGATAGTAATAAGCGGATTCTAGATCCAATATTATCATCCATAATTTGATAAAAACCAAACTTTTATTACTTTATCAGATTAATTTAGCAAAAATCAAAATCAAAATCTATCTTTTGTTTTACATAATTTGAATTCCTTACATAACAAGTAAATTTGAATTGAAATTTATTTCCCGTGGGACGATATTCCCAACTCATCAATTCTATTATATTGGATCCGATTTGATTGATATGCATGGAAAGTGTGGGGACTTCTTGTCAGCTCGGAAGGAGTTTGATGACATGATAAAGAAAGATGTAATCAATTGGAATGCCATGATTGCTCAGTTAGTATTTGTCTTCCTATTTTAACTCAAGCTTATTGGCATAAAACGTCCTTAGGTTTGATTTTTAGTGTGTAAAATGACCTCATGTTTTAATTTATTATTATTATTTTATTTCATTTTCACCCTTGTTTTCATATTTCATTGTAGAAAATATTATTCTGTCCATTTGCTGTTAGTCCCACCGTTAAATACACACCCGAACTTAGTTTTATTTTAAAAAAAGAAGGATAAAATAGTTAGGTCACTTCAGGAGAGAGAGTCTTCTTCCCACAAGAACATAATAGACACGCACGCGCAAGATTTCCATCTCAGCACTTCACATCCCTCTCGCACCCATTCTATTCCTCCCATTTTCCTATCATCTCAGATTTGTCATCTCGTCGTGGGCTACTGTATGCACACAGTTAGGGAATTTGGAGAAGGTAATTTCTCACAGTGGGTTGGTTATTTTTTATTTTTATTTTTTCCCACCACCATCAGTTAGGGCTGTCAATGGATCGAATACGGAGCGAATCTGTCCAAATCTGATCCGATCCAATCCGATAATCCAACGGATATTTGATTGTTAAATCCATATCCAATTTGCTATGTTATCGGATACTCGATCCAAATTTTTTTCCAGCAATTTTTTCCAAAAAAAAATATTTTAACTATTTTGATGGGCTCACCTAATATACTAGAAGGCCCAAATCAATTTTTTTATTCAAGTGATGCTCCTTTAGTTCCTTTTAAAGAAGATTTCTCTTGGAATGTTTTAATAATCTTCCTATGTGGGATACTACATTTTTAAAGGGTACTTTTCTTCTAATGTTTTAGTGGTCTTTCAATGTAGGATACTACTCAATTGTCAATTCTAAGTGTTTACTAGTTTATTTTATTATTTTCACTAAAAATCATAGCCTTAACAAAATTAAAATAAAAAACAATATCAATTTTAACAAAGTAAATTATTTTTGGACATATTAATTATTAGTTTTTGATGTTATAAAACAAATTATTATAGTTATTTTTATCTTATTTTAATTAATAAAAAATTAAACCTCTTTGAATATTTCAAGTAAAAATATTATACTATTATTTATTATTTGAAAATTATGCGTAAAGCATAATATAAGTTTCAAAATGGAAAAATTATGTTTAATAAATTATGATATAATATATAAAATATATAATATTATTATATTAAATCGGATCGGATTGTTATCGGATCGGATCGACATATATCAATATTTGCTCCATTTAGTTAACGGATTATCTAATTCGGATTTTAATCGGATTATCGGATTGAAATCTTAAATCCATCTCCCGTTAATTTCATTGGATTCGGATCAAAATCCAATCCATTGACAACCCTACCACCAGTATCTATTTATGGATGGTCTCTAATTTTTATTTTATTTTTTTGAATGCACTTGTAGGGCAATGAAGGTTGGCCTGTATTGTAACTTTTATTTGTTGATGTGTGTGAATGATGAATGGAATAAGAGCCAAAATGAGTTTGAATGTTGTGGGAATTTTTATTTATTTTTTTGTGGCTGAATGCTGGACAAAATATATGGTCATGTTGAACTATTTTGATTGTGACTCCATTCTCTTGCTAAGTTTTTTGTTCGATTTTTGTTCGAAAGTTGTATTTGCTATAATTATTGATGTCTCGATTTATAAATTTGAGTTGCTATCTTTGTATTGTAATTTGATCAGCGCGTTGAATTGATATGATTGATCAGTGCTGTGTTGGATAGGATGCCTACAAGATAAGACAGGGGACGATTTTCATAGACACAAAACTTAGGGACCTGCCAAACCCTTCAAAATGTAGGGATATTTTATGCAAAACTTTTTGAAACATAGGGACATTTTTTTGTAAAACTTTTTAAAACGTAAGAAAGTTTTGCACATGTTCAATTTCGAAGAAAAAAAGATTCATGGATCCATATTTGATGCTGAATTCTGGGAAAATTGAGTTTTATGATTTTTGATATTGATTTGCTATGGAGAGTAATGGCGGATGAGAGCAGATTTGGAAGCCACAACTGAAAAATAAAAAATTGTATTGGCCTCGGTGATGATGAACAGTGGACTTCAAACAATAAACGCCCTGCATTTTAGAATTATGATTTTACACACAACATTTCTGATTCAAAAACTTGATTTTGCTTCATTTGTTTGATTAATCTTAATGCTTGTTGCTATCTCGGAGTTTCGTCATTTATTACTGCTTAATTTCTTTTTAATACTTGAAAATAACATGTTTATGGTAGGAAGAAGGCTCTTTCTCTCTCTCTGTCTCTCTCCTTTTTTATTTTTTGAAGTGGCTTGACCATCCAAATTAGGTTAAATCAAATATTGGTCTTCATCGCCTTTGCTAGAAGCCATTTTGGTTTTTCCTCAGTGTGAACTGGCGGGGAGTCTTGAGGTCTCATTATCAAGTCTATAGAGTAACTTTATCCATAGTCGCTCACATGTATGTCATATAAGACCAGGGATGGAGCTAGACATTTGTCGTTGTGGGGTCAAACTTAAAATACAATTTCTTTTAGAATAACATATCATAATATATCTAAAACGCTCGTTTCAACTACATTTTGCTATGCACTTAAAAATAAAGGTTTTTATTTAAAATATTTCTCCATGAATGTTACAAAATCAAATTCAATATTAACAAAATATGAGCATAGCATCTAGATGACAGAATTTGCTATTTCAGTTGAATAAATAGTAAGAAGAAACAAGCTGAAATCAACTATTTTTTTTTTAATACTAGCAGAGACCAAAATCATACTTTCTTGATTCACACAAAATTTTATAGTTGTCTTCTTAATTTCTTATTNAGGTTTTTATTTAAAATATTTCTCCATGAATGTTACAAAATCAAATTCAATATTAACAAAATATGAGCATAGCATCTAGATGAGAGAATTTGCTATTTCAGTTGAATAAATAGTAAGAAGAAACAAGCTGAAATCAACTATTTTTTTTTAATACTAGCAGAGACCAAAATCATACTTTCTTGATTCACACAAAATTTTATAGTTGTCTTCTTAATTTCTTATTTATAATTGCAACAATTAGATCCAAACCCCATAATTTAACCGGATAAGGATAAATGCATGATTCTCCAAAAGACATCACATAACCAAAAAAAAAAATTATCCAAATGCTATATTGATAATTTCCATAATATGGCAATGCCGACTTGTTTAGATATTTATGTCTTTTTCTGTAGACTAGATAATAACTAATAAGCGATGGGGAATTGGGGATTGTAGTTGAAAATATTTCTCAAATCTCAAATTCAATTATTCAAATGAATTTTAGAATAAAAATATGTAAAATCAAACAAGTTGGGTGTCAATTTGTTACCTAAACGGAAGAAAGATCACAAAGTTAGCATAAGAAAGAAAATCCCAAAACGTGAAGAAGTGGAGAGAATGGACTTGGAGATGGAGTTGGATAGGTGAAATACCAATTAATGGGCTTGCGCAATTGGACTTGACAATAAGCAATTCGACAAGGTTATATTTAATCTTTAGTGTACCAAAAAAAAAAAAAAAAAAAACCCAAAAGTAGTAGTGAGAAACTGTACATACTATCATTTGAGTCTTTAATGTTTGATATGAATTAGAGTTCACACGGGCGTCCAGTGGCCTTCAAGAAAACAATTGATCTTCACATTTACGTGTTGAACAATTTGAAGTGTTTGTTTCCACAAGAGTTACGTTAAAATTTAATGAAATTGTTTCGTCATGACATTAAATATGCAATTATGATAAACAGTTGAAGCTTTGACCAACTACATCTAAATTGGAGGGAAATTGAAACTTCAATGATGAGTTTGAAATTAAAAATAAAATTTATTATTAATTAAAATTAACTTCGTTCGACCTCAGATCTTTTCTAATCCAATTTGAAAACACCGTATTTTACTCTTGGATGGCTGTGTGACAAAGCTTTAGATATATAATTTAACACTTTACGGTGGACCAATTCAAACTAAATCAGATCGAACTTACAGAAAAATTAATGGTTTGTTCTTCAAATCGAGAACCATTTGGTTCTGATTTCAGTTCAGTTCTAGTTCCAAAATGGAGAATCAGAATAAGAACCAAACTTATTATATATATAGTACTAATTGAAGACAACCCATTTGAAAACAGCTCATTAATCGATTCTAGGTCATTGGAGACAGTCTATTAATTGTGTATACCATAATTTTGTATTCATTTTAATCATTTAGCTTTCACTTCTTATCAATTTACACGATGCCAGGACGTCGGCATTTCATCACGTCAATAGAGGAGATTCTGTTAAGATAAAAAGGAAAAATAGAATTGGTCAATCATTTAAAAAGCCTTTCAACTATTTTTTCACATTACTTGTTTGATGAACCATTTGTGTTCTTCGCAATAGAGGAAAATTCAATAAATATTTAGAGTATTAAACGATTAGTGGTTGCTTGTAAAAGTTGGATTGTAAAAGTTTTGCATAATTCATTCTTTATTGTGGGGGTGTGCCATCAAAACTACTATAATTAATTTAGTGAATCATTATTATTACTTTGTTAGACAATCTTTTGTATAGGAATGAAAATTGATTTGTGTATTCGAATTATGACTATATTTTATTTGTTAGTTTGAATTTTTATGATCTTGGTTATTGCCTATTGGTAATTTGAACTTACTAAATATTTGATGTTAATTTTTTTTTTTTTTTAATTTATGCATATGTTACTAACTTATATATATAGTGTCAGTTAGAAAATTTAAGAAATGAAACCAAAACCAAAACAAACCAAACTAGAATGGAATAGTTCTGATCGATTTTGTTCCATATCTTCAGAAAAAAAAATTGGTTTTTTATCAAAAAAACTAGAATAATACTATTTGCAGTCGCTCACTACGGCAGTCGCCCAACGTGATATACACATGGCAGGTGGTTATTTGATACATTAATGAATAAAAAAAACTACCACATTAATGCATTAAATAATCACATGGATGCCATGTAGGACGACTATCGCAGTGAACAATTACGAATAGCATTACTAAAAAAATTATTAGTCCATAGTTCGGTTCAATTTTTTTAGAGTTAGATGAAATCATGTCCATTCCTATTAACATATTTTAATAAAAATTGATAAAATATATAATTAAGAGTTAATGAAAGTTATGATTTCCAAAATTTTATACAACAAGCACAATTATGGAAGAAAAAGAAACGAGGTAAACAAGTCAAGTCAACCGAGCGTTGTGATTTTAATTAGTGGAGCAAGTCAAGTCAATTAGAACGTAGTTTTACACTGTAAATGAACACAAAACAAAAAATTAATTTCACGTGGGTCCCATTACTTGCTTTTCTAATCCTTCTTGTATTGACTACTAAGCGTGTAGTAGCGCACGATACACATTTCCTTCTAGAGGTGCATTGACTAATCAACGAAAATCTTTATAAATGATGTAAAATTGAGACATCATCTCATTAATAATGACGTAATAATTGTGTTAAAATTATAATAATACTGCCATATTTTTGAGCTCATTACACAACCCCAACCACCATACTCACCTTTTACTAGATCGCCTGGACTCGAAAGAAAGACATCATCCATCTTCACCTTTACAAAACCCTTTCACTGTCGAATCCCGCCACCAAGCTTCCTATTCTCTATTTCGTCCATGATGATTGAATTTGCAACAAGACTACTAATATGACCTAATCATCCAAACAAGACCACCATCACTAAAGTTAATTCATGGACTCACCAACAAATTGATTCATCAGAGTCTGCTCCCTCATTGGTGTAGCCCCAAGAAAAGAAGATGAAAGAAAAAAAAAAGTTAGATCTAAATTGTCAACACAAATTCCATCGTCATGGCTACCATTACCGTCACTTTGAACGAATGTAATTTGCAGTAATAGATATTCAAAATTTACTTGTCTGAGTCCGCTCCCTGTCCAAATTTGCTTTTGATGGATGGCACATGTTGAAAATAAAAAACATTGAGCATTATATTTGGAATAATTAAAGTAAATGAGTATATTTTCCTCTTCATTTATATATTTCTTATAAAGCCCTGTTTGGCCCCTATTCTCATTCTCATTCTTTTTCTCTCTTTTATTTTTGACTACACAATCTTTCATAAAATAATATTATACGTAAATCAAAAAATTTTCATTCTTTTTCAACCACACAATTTTCAAAAAAAACATTATTCCAACCATTAAAATTTAGAAAGAATGAGGGCCAAACGGGGCAAACTCAATTGGTTTTACATTCTTTGCATTTTAGTGCCTGTTTGGCTCTCTTTAAAAATTTAAATTATTTGCTACTTCAACCACACATTCACGCAATAAAATATTCTACACACAAATCAATAATTTTTTTAATTATATATTTTTCAAAAAATATTATTCAAAATTTTTTAATTTCTCAAATAATGCTTGGCCCGTGTTTGCCATCCATTTTCTTTCATTTGTTTTCCTTATTTTTTCTACAGTACTCATTTTCAATCACATTTTTCGTTAAAATAATATTACACATAAGTAAAAAAACTTTTGCTTTTTTATAACTACAATTTCAAAATCGATCACTATTCCATCATACATTCTTCCCAAATAATGAATGATAAACACACCCTTAATTGACGCACGAAGTTTAAAAGACAAAATGGAGGTTCGTGTTGACTTTTCCATGAACGGAAAGTAGTAGTCAACAACAAGTCCTTTCGGGTGATGACAAAATTCTATATATTTCAAATAAAATTAAGATTCTGAAGGTAGGTCAAAAATATAAAGAAAAAAGGTGAGTTGACGCATCCAATGACGAGTAGTATGAAAACGTATTTTTTTTTCCTTTCCGTGTTGATTTTTCGGATGAAATCCAAATTAGAGTCGAGATCAAAACTTCGACTCGTACTGGTAGCAGTAAGGTTGATTTAAAAGACAATCTCGTTTCCTTGTATATTTATCTTCATAACTAGTTCTAAAATTCAATTAAAGAGAAAACAGAAA
The DNA here is from genome assembly GCF_002742605.1 of Olea europaea var. sylvestris. Classification (NCBI taxonomy): domain Eukaryota; kingdom Viridiplantae; phylum Streptophyta; class Magnoliopsida; order Lamiales; family Oleaceae; genus Olea; species Olea europaea. The sequence goes on from NW_019230477.1 coordinate 158,589, forward strand.
ACAGAAGTCATCAATATAGAGTAATAGGTGAATTAGCTAGTTCTTTTTCTTTTTAAAAAAAAAGTTTTATCTGTTTCCAACTTTTTATCAAGACGAAAAACATGACGCCAGATTCCATATTTGAACCGGGGTAAAAAGCGTGATCCAGCTAAATTATAAAAGCTCGCTCGTTTGTTTTTTCATCAAAAACTCGGCCTTATTTCTCTCTCCTTCATAGATTTCTGGTACTCACTATCGCCATTTTTGCACAATAATATGCATGATAATGCGTATCTGTGCTCTGAAATTATTTATTACTGTTTGATTTGATGTTAGGTAAGTAAATTCGTCAGCTGTCTAATCTTTGCTTAAGTGAGAAATAGTGAATGTGAAGCTGCACGAGCTTTAATCTTCGGTTGTTTCAACTGTTTCTGTACCGAACATTCTTTTTGTTATTCTGTGATTAGATGCTAACTAAATTCGTTCGTTGTTTTCTCTTTGTTTTAAGTCTGAGTTAGCAAATGCGAAGTTGCACGAGGTTCGACTGTTTCTGCTTTCAACTGAATTTTTTAAGTTATGTAGTAATGCAGTGTTTGTTTTGTTTTTGTGCCTTTTTTTGTAATTGTACTATTTTATGGTTGATTTTGCTTTGTAAAGGGAATCGTACTCCGATGAACGGTTGATTTGATGTGCGCATATGCTAATGTATATGTATAGTTACGGTAATTGTACTATTTTATGGTTGATTTTGCTTTGTAGAGGGAATCGTACTCCGATGAACGGTTGATTTGATGTGCATGCTACTAATTTATGGTTGATTTTGCTTTGTAAAGGGAATCGTACTCCGATGAACGGTTGATTTGATGTGCATGACAATGTATATTATGTATAGTTACTGTTACTGTTACTTATTCTGCGGCCTGCGCTGTGATGTTAGATAAGTAAATTTGCTGGCTCTGAATTTAACCTCCGGTAGTTTTAACTGTTTCTTTCTTGAACTGGATCTGGACTTAATTATTTAAGTTGTATAATTGATTTTCTGAGTGTTATTTTCTTGTCATTTTTCCTCTATAACGTGAATTGTACGAAAATCAATTAATTTTGTCATAAAATTTAAGCCATTTGGGATGAATTTATAAATGTATTAAAAATCAGTGGTAAATAAATGGATAGTCCTCATGGATCTATTAGAACGTGGGATTGAAAATTTATAAATTTGCCAAACAGATTGAATTGAAGCCAAAAAGAATCTATATTTAATTTTCTGACATTGTATCTAAACAGAATGCTACGATCTGCACCTTCAAAGTTTAGGTGAATATACCATCCTCGCTCAAATTTTGACATATTTCTCAGATACTAGAACCTATATATTAATTTATTCTTGGAATTGGTCCCAAGTAACTCTGTCGTGTTTTCACATAAAACTCCAAAGTAACAAACTAATTTAATTCAGTTTTTAACAGAAGACGAGTTGCTGTTTTGCTCTTCTTCCCTTCTTGAATGACTTATTAGACTTTCTCTAATCACTTTTCTCAAAAAAGTCACATTGTCCTCTGTGTTTTCATATAAAAGGTGAAATATTCTAAATATGTTCTAGTTTTTAACAAAAGACATATCTATAATAATTTTTTGTTATCTACTGACCTTTTCATTTTTCTGCTGCTGACCAGTGCAAATTAGATGGAGAAGGTAACCAGTTATGGCTTTATCGTTGGTTTTGTCCCATTTGTTTGTGCTTGAAAAGGATTGTGATGATATAAAGTTCGAACAGTATGAAAAACTTGAGAAGATTGGCAAGGGAACTTATGGAGTGGTGTACAAGTGTCGTAATTGCGAGACCAATGAAATTGTTGCTCTGAAGAAACTGAAGATGGATAAACCAGACGAGGGAGTTCCTTACACAGCTGTCAGAGAGATTTCTCTCTTGAAAGAGATGCAGCATGAGAACATAGTAAGGTGCAACAATAGTCTCAACTAGTCTGGTTCTTACATATTTTTACGGAGGCAAAGATGAGATATGAAGAGTCGACTGCGAAGTACAAGCTTGATCTTGCTGCCTTTTTAATGAAGTTAAATTGATTTTTTGGAGTTTTCTATGATATTGTTGATCGAGATGGCTTGTGAGAACGTTCTTGCTAAATTCACAGGCTAGTTACTTCAAGTTTCTATGATATTTTCAGTAAACTTTCTCAGTTATTTGGTGACAGGCTGCTGGATGTTGAGCACACTGAGAAGAGGTTGTATCTTGTATTTGAATATCTGGACTTGGATCTGGCGAAACACATGGAGTCTAGCCCAGAATTCTCAAGGAATCCTCGCCTTGTTAAAGTAAGTGTCCTTTTTCTGTGCACTGGAGGTCTACGAAATGATACTTCAAAATTAAGTTCATTATCTGCTGAGAATTGTTGGTTGATGAATGTTTAATTTTTTCATCGTTTCAGTTAGAAGTTAACAACTCTGTTGAGTTTGAGCATAAAACTGTTGGAAAAAATGGGTTGAGCGGCTAATTTTGGCATAAAATTTGAGAGGGACCCAGTTGGTTATTTTGGAAGTTCAAGATTGATTTGTGTTTTTCTCCGTGAGAACATTGAAATCATGTATTTGCTTGCCACAAGTGATGTCCTGGTAAATGAGAAATTGGAGCTTAAATTGTTCCGATTGTAGGACTTTATGTGTTGGAGGGAAACCATTTAAGGTTTGTCTCACATAGGAAAATTATGAAAGCAAATAACACCTTAAATAGAATTACATTTTGAAATTGTATGATCATATGTAGTATAAAGACTCTCCCTACGTGCGGCAAGGGACAAATCTAATCGAAATAAGTTGCGGATGTGGAAATTGACCCCTTAGAAAAGCCTACATTTTGCTAATTTTTTCCTCCAATTGACCGTTAATATACGATTTAATGACATTCATGGAGCTAAGCCTATATAAGCAACTCAGTTTCTACCATTCCTCACAAGAACAAGAACAATAACAAAAAATACAGTTTCTGCATACTGCATAGTCATATAGTTTTATGGTCTTGTTCGAATTTCTTTGGTTATACTGTTCTGATGCAAGTTCGGTTCAGTAGAGTAGTATTTGAGGTGCTCAAATTCTACCGTTCTTCTGTTGTATCTTGGGAGACAGATGTCCAAATTAAAAGTCGAGCACCTACAGTGAGGGTACAAATTTGTTTTAAGAAAATTGTGTTCACACTGGCCTTGATTAAAATATTTTCCAACTTTTGGCTAATTAGTTTACTCATTTTGTTTTATTGAAATTTAATCTGCTATATTTTGTATAATATCCAAGTCTGCTGCATATACAGTAAATTGCATATACGATATACGGTATGCGTAAATACGGTATGTTCCATATACGGTATGCGTAACTCCAGTATGTTGCATATATGGTTGCGGTATGTGTCAATCCGGTATTTGTTAATCTGGTATTCATCCACTAACATTTAGTCCAACAAAAACTTCCCTCACTTTCTTTGTTTTACTGCTTTATTTTTTGATGTAATTGATATGTGCCAAGGAGGCATGCAGATGCAGCGGGGGTGGGCTGGTGTCGATTTTGCATGTGTCGTGTGAATGAGGGTTTAGAGATGAGTAAACCAAGTTGATAATTCTGATTTATATCCTGAAGTGTCAAAGAAAAGAAATTCTGCAGATCTAGTGCTCCCAAATCAGTGTTGTGATTTTGTCACATTTTAAATTTTGCAGTTGTTTCTGTATCAAATACTACGTGGTGTAGCATATTGTCATTCTCACAGAATCCTCCATCGAGATTTGAAGCCTCAAAACCTGCTGATTGATCTTCGTACTAATACATTAAAGCTTGCAGATTTTGGATTGGGCAGGGCATTATCCATTCCTCTTGGGACACTTACGCACCAGGTAAATGTTGTAGAACTTGGTACTGATTCCAAGCTTCCATGACACTTGCGCACCAGGTAAATGTTGTAGAACTTGGTACTGATTCCAACCTTTCATGGAGACTGCTATTCACGGGTTAAAATTTAAATCATCTTGTCTCTATTTTTACATTTTTTTTACATGGGTTCTGATTTCATTCTGCAGGAAAAATCTGAACAATGAGAAACACTATTAAGTAGCATTGTAGTAGTACGTTTTTTTCCCTGGTGTCATCATAGTCTGCTGTCAATTCTCTAGTGATCTAAACGGTCGATTCTAATCATAAATCACAGGAAAATAGATACCAAAAGTAGGTCATGTACTTTGTGTGTCATTAGAATCTTCATCTCTCAAATAAAAGTTTCGAAAGAACTCTTCACTTAATATCTAATTTTTCATTTCTTACAACTGATATTCTTTTGCAGATGGTTACTCTATTGTACAGGGCCCCAGAAATACTACTTGGATTAAAGAAGTATTCTACTCCTGTTGATGTTTGGTCAGTTGGTTGTATATTTGCTGAGATGGTGAACCAGAAGCCCTTATTTCCTGGGGATACTGAGATTAAGCAAATCCGCATGATTTTCAGGTGCCACAGTTTTTCCAAGCAATGATGCACATAACTCTTCCTTTGAGATCATTTTTAGCAACTTCATAAGCTTTTAATGACAATCACTTCAGCAACTCAGAATCTTGGTGTTTTTAGTACAAAATGACTACAAAAATGCTTTCAGAACTGTTCTCTTTGCTGCATTAGATGACCCTACTTTGCCTATGTTGTTATCTGATAAGTTACTAAGCACTCATTGACAGTATTAGGGTGAGCAATTTTAATTACTTTATATGTCTATCTTGCGTCAAGCATGCACGAATTCTTAAATTGTACTGGTTAATTGTTCAGAATCAGTTAAAACAATCTCAACAGATTTCAGCAAAATTAATTGCGATCATCAAATGCATATTTAATATTTTAATTCATACTATTAATTATTCATTTCATATTTCTTCCTTTATACTGAAGTGTTATGGGAACCCCTAATGAAGATACATGGCCTGGAGTCACAGCTCTGACCGGTTTAATATATAAATATCCAAAATGCCTGCCTAAGGTTGTTGGCCTCAGCATCAATTCTTTTTCTCTTTTTTCTTTTTGTTAATTACTTGATTGATTTTTCTACAAGATACAAGCGTTAACTGGTGAATGCTCTATCTACAGGACCTTGCTACTGTGGTTCCAAATCTTGATGCAGCTGGTCTTGATCTCCTTGGTGTAAGTTCATTTCTGTATTAACATGTAATATAAAAATATGAAAAGTAGTTTAGATTCTGAATTCGGGGCTATAGCCGCTATACAGACTGCCTTGAAATCCTTCTTTGGAGCACTGTACATTTATCAGTCGTGCACTTTGCATTTACAGAAACCTGTATGTGCACATCCAAATGCAATTATGAAGATGATGGATTCTTCTGTTTTAGTCAGATATTATATTGAGCATGGATAATACTAGAGCATCATTTAGCTCATGCATTCTCGCATATTTATATGGGATATGGACCAAAGCTGGGGTAGTTACTTATTAGCAATACCTTTAAATATCTTTCCAAGCAGTTGATCCGTTAGAACAGTGCATTTAGCAATGGTTTACTTAACAATTGCGAAAACCCCTCAGCCACAAAAATTTGTTGTGCGTTCTCATCCAAATATGATCTTTATAAATTCTTCATGAAAGTTTTGAAGGCTACTTTGTTTCTTTGCTCTTGATCTTGATTATTGAATTGTTCTAACATGCTTAATACTTGCAACTATAGCTAAATTGCTGTAGACCTTCACATTGCAATTTTTCCAAAAAAAGAAAATTGATTTGCAAATTGTGGGTTCTGGGTTCACTGTTGTGTTACTATTACAGAAAATGCTGTGCTTGGATCCAATAAAAAGAATCACTGCTAAAAGTGCTCTTGAACATGAGTACTTCAAGGACATCGAGCTCATCCCCTGATTCAGTTCCATTGATCCCGGTGCATATATATATAGGTATGTGCTATCAGTTATACAAGATAGTTAATTAAATAGTTAGCAATATATAGAAACATTCCTTCTGGAGTAGTACTTAATACGATTAAGAGACATTCAGTTATAGCCATTTCTATTCCTTCAATGTACTCTACGAATAAAGGAATGCATAGTGTTGAACATGGTAAAATGAGAAACTGAAAGATTTATACTGAAATGTTACTGGCACAGGAATTATGGAATTCCCTGTTACCCAAAATTTAATTTTTCAAACTCCATTTTGGTTTGACTATCATTTTTTTCCCTCTCCCCTTTCCTACTTGAAAAATTTGTTAACATCGTCCTAAGGTATGTAAATTTGGCCTCTATTCTCTTCGATAGATTAATATGGCGCACCATTTATTCATTTAAAAATTTCGTACCTCACATCACAAACCATTATCTATGCCATATAATTAAATCTCACTTCACATCTTTCGTGTTTACGGTGAATTTAAATTCTTGGTTCTCTCCTAGAAAATTTATTTTGGTTTGAAAACTTTCACGTACTATTAGACAGAATCATTGTTTTATATAAACATTTTTTAGGTTTATATTTTATTGAAACTCAATAAAAGTTGTACAAGTAATAAAATATCTTTACCAGAACATAATCCTATCTTGCGATATCAGAACCAGAATATAGTTCCGCTTGGCTTTAATGCCAGCAATCTTTCTTCACTCTTAACGAATTTATATTATATCATTATAAGGATTTGGCCTTTCTTTTATTTCAGCCATTTATGCTTCTGGGACGAGGGAGAATAACACGACCATGTTGCTGGTGAGCGATTGCAGAAACACCCTCTGGCTGATGTCTTTAGATTACATATGATGTTACGGTGTATACGGCTTATGCTGTGTGTTTCATCATCATTCCCGACGTCAACAACTCTGACCTGAAAATAACTCGCTAGCTTCCTCCTGAGAGTCGTATTCTCTTGTTTGACTTGCTGGAACATCCCCACGCATCTGTAATAGCGGGCAGGACTTGACGTCAACATTTTCTTTGTTTGGCATCAAAACTACTTGAATAATTGACAATAACGATTGTGTGAATATAAAACGGCATAAATACATAGGATTTGTAGTCAAACAAAAGTTCCCTGCTTGCAGTATTCTAGAAATTGTGCGCATTCTTCTGTACTTTCTTTGTGCCTACGCTGTAAGAAATAAACTTTGCTAGTTTTCGATCTAACACAACCATCACTTGGATCTAGAATAAAATTGGATTGCTATGCAGTATTTGACCCCAGTAAACTGTGTGTTGAATAAGATTTTGATTTTTTTTCTTCCTTTTTTTTGTTTTTGTTTTTTAATACTATCCAATAAGTCTTTAAATAACAACAAAAACATTTTTGCTTGGTAATTGAAATCTTAGAAGTATTACATATACGCGAGAGAGAGAATATAAGGATGTTCTATTTTTAGCACATATTTGGTGGGAATTAAAATTAGATTTTTAGTAGATTTTAATAGATGATGAAATATGTGGTTAAAAAATTATAAACCCATAAAACATGTGGTTGAAACTAATTGTTTACTTTGACTTGGATTAAAATCTAAATTTTAATCGGTATCAAATATGGACTTAATAAAATTTATTAGTGTAAAGGTGTATTGGATTGATTTTATAAACAAACCATGTCAGACCTGATTATTTTTTAAAAAGGCTGTGTCATGCCTAAACAAGTGACACCTCTACATAAACTTAATTAGAGGTTCGAGAGAATATAATTGGATTTTAATTTTAATAATATTAATTACAATAAGTGATTGTTGTGATTAGGACAAGAACCCATGGTGGATGATTTTTCTACTCACCGACCATTGATGAGTTGATCTTGCTATAATAGAAGAGGCTACATCTTGACTGAGATCAAGACTCTGGACAATTTGTATTGATAATGGTAATAAGCAAACTGAAAATTGGTTAAAATGTAACTTTTATATTCTCATATAGTCGTGTTTGTAATTAAATCAAAGTTCGTCAAGCCGATTCAATAAGAAATAGAATTACTCTATATCTAGTAATACGGGAATTTATAGGTGCTTGTGCTTTGCTAGTGTTGAAAGTGTCAGCCTGATTCAATAAGAAATAGAATTCATCTATATCAAGCAATACGGGAATTCATAAATTCTTGTGCTTTGCTTCTGTCGAAAGTGAAAGCAACAAGTCAGTAATAATGAAAAATAATATCAATAAACAAGTTAATAAAAACACTAAGAGTGTGTTTGATTGATATGTGGCTTATTTGTGAGCGGTAAAGATGGTTGTTTGTGAGTGCATTTTAAATCACAAATTTATGAAATGGAAATGTAGTACAAAACCATAAAATTAAATAAGAAAATTAAAATAAGAAGGAGTAGAAAACGAAGATTAAATCCGAGGCAAGTGTATTCACTCTCTCCTTAAGACAACATTGCCCCGCTACGGTGCTCACGGTTGGCGGCAATTGTCTCCCAAGATACAACGGATTCGATTTGTGGTAGTAGCACTTCAAACCACAAATCCGGCGAACTTTTGACGTAGTTTCCCCTCTACAAGGAATATAATATATGAAAAGAGATGAAGAAGAAGAGAATTGCAATTTTGAGAAGAATGAATGCTCAATATGCAAATGGTGTACTCTCAAAGTCATCCAAGGGGTCCTTTATATAGAGAATGGAGTGGTGTGATGAAAGGATTTGAGCCAAACCATGCAACGTTCCGAACAGGTGCCACTATTCCAAAACCACAATTTCTCATTCATTTTTGAATTGGTTTATTAATAAACACCATTTCCAACAATCCCCCACATAAATGAAAATTCGAGTACATAAGTATCATGCAATGCAATGATGATGCATTATGCATTGTAGAGAGTAAGCGGAAAAACACTGCATCAGGTAAGGTAGCTTCTGACTTTGAACCTCCCTTAGTGAAATACTATCGGACTTACTCGGCTAATTGGTGAACGTGATGTCTTGAACCATTCAGCCTTT
>NW_019230477.1:167519-185062 GCF_002742605.1 Olea europaea var. sylvestris
CTTTTTTTTTTTTTTTTTTTTTTTTTGTTTTTTTAAATTGTGAGCTAATATATGCGTAGTTGCACGAGATTTAATCTCCAGTAGTTTGACTGTTTCTGTTTTGTACTGAATTGTTTATGTTATAATAATACAGTGTTTGTTTTATTTTTATTTTTTTCCTTCTAATTTTGATGGTTGAAAAAATGTTGTTGATTCTCTGCTTTTCATAGTTAATAATACTGTTTTCTCGTCATTTTTGCTCCGTAAAGTGAATATTTCTACTTAAAATTTAATCGGAGTCGGACTATGTTCTTTCATTTATTGAGTTGCAAATTTTCTAGTATTTCGATATAAGCCCGTAACTAAACCGAATGCTATGGATTTCACCACTGATTTGAACTGTAGGAGAAATCCGTGGTCAAATTTTGGCATCTTCCTTGGAAAATGGAACCTATGCATGATATTACTCTGCAAAAGATACAAATGCTGTTTTCTTTTTCTTCCCTTCTTGAATGATTTAGATGCCTTCTAAATTCTAAATAATAAAAAGAAAGAATGTCAACAAATTCCTGTGTTTACGTGAATATTTGACAAATAAAGGTGAAATATGCTAAATATATGTTCGTTGTTCATTGACTGTGTCTATTTTTCTTACAAATGATACATCTACAATAATTTTCTGTTATGTACTGACCATATCATTTTTCTGCTGCTGACTGGTGTGGATTAGATGGACAAGGTAAATAGTTACAGCCTTTTAGTCTTGGTATTGTCCATTTATTTGTGCTTGAAGGGGATTGTAATGATGTTAAGGTCTGGAAACAGTATGAAAAACTTGAGAAGATTGGCCAGGGATCTTATGGAAAAGTGTACAAGGGTCGTGATAAAGAGACCAATGAAATTGTTGCTCTGAAGAAAGTCCTGCTACAGAGACCAGACCAAGGTTTTCCTAGCACATCAATCAGAGAGATTTCTATCTTGAAAGAGATGGAGCATGCAAACATCGTAAGGTGCAACGATACTCTCAATTAGTGTGGTTCTTACATATTGCTGCCTTTTAATTCAGTTAAAATAGATTTGGGACACTTGTATGATACTGTTAGATAGATATGTCCTTGTGAAAATGTTATTTCCTAATTCATAAATAAATTACTTTAAAAATTTTATAATGTGTAGCAGTAAACTTCCTACTTTATTTGGTGATAGGTTGCAGGACGTTGTGTATACTGAGGGAAAGAGTTTGTATCTTGTATTTGAATACCTGGACTTGGATCTGATGAAATACATTGAGACTCGTCCAGAATTCTCAACAGATCCTCGTCTAGTTAAAGTGAGTGTGTGTCCTATTTCTTTGCACTGGAGGTAAGTGGAAATGATACTTCAAAATTAAATTCATTGTTTGAAGAGACTTGTCAGTTGAGTTTTTAATTCTTTGATTGTTTCAGTTAGAAGTGAACTACTTCTTTTATTTGACTATAAAACTCTTTTCACTTTCTTCTTTTAACCATCATATTTGCTGATGTAATTGATATGTTTTACGGGATCTTGCATGTGTGAGTAAGGATCTAGAGAAAAGTAGATCCAGTTGGTAATGCTGATTTACCTCCTGGAGTTCCAATGAAAAGAAATCCCTCAGCCTCGTGATTGTGTCATGTTTAAATTTTGCAGACGTTTCTGCATCAAATACTACGTGGCGTTGTTTATTGTCATTCTCACAGGATCCTTCATCGAGATTTGAAGCCTCAAAACCTACTGATTAATCGTAGCACTAATACAGTCAAGCTAGCAGACTTTGGATTGGCCAGAGCATTCAACATTCCTGTCTGGACAGTTACGCCCAAGGTAAATGTTGTAAAATTTAGTACTCGTTCCAACCTTTCATATACTGTAATTCATGGGTTAAAATTTAACTCATCTTCATCTCTATATTCATTTTCTGTAAATCGATTCTAATTTCATTCTGCGAGAAAATCAATAAGAAACACTTTTTGAGTATCGGTATTGTTTATTCTCTGGGTATAATTATCTTAATCTGTCGTCAAGTTTCAAGTGCTCTAAATGGATGCTTCTAGTCATAGATCCAAAGCTAATAGTTATCAAAGTACCTGTACTTTGTATAATACTGGAGTGTTGATCCCTGAAATAAAACTCTCCAAGGAACTTATCACTTGATACCTACATTGTTCCTTTCCAACAATTGATATTCTTTTGCAGACGATGACTCCATGGTACAGGGCCCCAGAATTACTACTTGGCTCACAGCAGTATTCTACTCCTGTTGATGTTTGGTCAGTCGGTTGTATATTTGCTGAGATGGTGAACCGCAAGCCCTTGTTTCCTGGAATGTCAGAGATTGATATAATCTTCAAGGTTTTCAGGTGCCGCAATTGTTCCAAGCAAGGATCCAAATATATCTTCTTTTCAAATCATTTCTAGCTACTTCATAAGCTTGTTAGGAATATTGCTTTAACTCGGAATCATGGTGTTGCTTTTAGTACGAAATGTATATAGAAGTGCTTTCAAAATTGTTCTCGTCTGCATAAGGTGACCCTACTTTGCCTATTTTGTTGTATGATAAGGTAACATGCACTCATCGACAATATTTAGGTTAGCTAATTAGTTTTGCTTTGCATGTCCCCCTTGCCCCAAGGATGCACCACTCCTTAAATTGAAATAGTTAATTGTTCAAAAACAGTTAAAACAGTCGCAGAAGCTTTCAGCAAAATTTATTTGTTTAATACTTGACTTATATTATTTCTTATTCATTTATTATTTCTTCCTTCTGTACTGAAGAGTTTTGGGAACCCCTGATGAAGATACATGGCCAGGAGTTGCGTCTCTGTCTGATTTTAATACTACCTTTCCAAAATGGCCTCCTAAGGTTGTTGGCCATGACATCGAGTTCAATTTTTTATTCGTTAATCTCCTTGAATGATTTTTCCAGGAGTACTAGTTTAAACCGGTGAATTCTCCATCTGCAGGACCTGGCAACTGAGGTTCCAAATCTCGATGCAGCTGGTCTAGACCTCCTTGGTGTAAGTTCATTTCAGTATGAGGATGTAATATAAAAACATGAAAAGTAGTTCAGATACCACATTCTCATCTAAATGCAATTATGATAGCAATGAATTCTTCTGTTGTTGTCAGATATCATTCGGAGTTTAGATAATACAATAACATCATTCAGCTCATGCATTCTCACATATTTATATTGGATATTCACCAGATAAGGGGCTGTTAACAATGCCTTGAAAGTTCTTTCCAAGCAGTTGACTTTTTTAAATAATGTACATTTATCAGTGGTTTACTTAACAATATATCCTTATGTGCACCAGCAATAAAAATTTGTACCGCATTCTCATTCAAATTAACGATTATAACTTCTTCTGGAAAGCTCGAGAGTACTTGGCTTCTTTGACCCTTTGGATCTGAAAAATCGAATTGTTTTGACACGCTTAATACTTTCAACTATCATTGAATCGACTGTAGGATAATTTACTGCAGCATTGACCTTCAAACTTGTATTATTCCAAAAAAGAACAGGATATGAAAATTGATGTTCATATTGCGGGTTCAATGTTATGTTACTATTACAGAAAATGCTGTGCTTGGATCCCAGAAAAAGAATCACCGCTAAAAGTGCTCTTGAGCATGAGTATTTCAAGGATATTGAACCCATTCCTTGATTCAGTTCCCAGAGCAAACGTATATAGGTATGTGGCATTTTCTTACTTCTTCGATTCCCTTTAGACACAATTCAATTGTATTGAAATGTTTCTGAGCACAGCAGCTATGGAATTCTATGTTGCCCGCAATTTAATTTTTCAAACCCCATTCTCGTGTGACTGCCCTTTTTTTCCTTTTCCTATTTGACAATTTTGTAAACATCATGCTAATGTACATAATGTCGGCTTCTATTCTCTTAGATGTATAAATATTGCATGCCATTTATTTATTTAAAATTTTGTACCTTACTCCAGAAACCATTATCTATTCCAGATAATTAATGGTTAATATTTCACATCTTTCATGTTTACCTCGGTTCATTACCTGAAATTTTTCTGTTTCCTAAAACATTCAGTTTGGTTTGAAACCCTTCAGGTTCTATCAGACATAATCATTGTTTAGGAAACATTTTTTAGGTTTCTTTTTCAATGAATATCTGATAAAGTTGTATGAGTAATAGAATAACTTTACCAGAACATATTCCTATCTTGCAATGCCAGAGCCAAATACAGTTCTATCTTGCTATAATGACAGCAATCTATCTTTACTCAAACGAATTTTTATTATTTATCATAACAAGGATTTGGCTTTTCTTTTATTTCAGCCTTTTATGCTTCTGGGACGAGGGAGAATAACACGACAATGATGCTGGTGAGTCATTTCAGTAACACCTATAGGCTATAACTAGTCTTCCATGTCCCTTTCGCAGATGTCCTTTGATTCCATAAGATTTTACATTGTATACGACTTATACACTGCATTTCATCATCTTGCTCAGTGCTTGTATAAGTTGGCAAATTAGGAAGCTTGTCTTTTCAGCTGAAAGTATATCATAAAATAAATGAGTAGTTGTCTCACATGTGCACGTCTATAAAGAAGAGAGAGAGAGAGACTAACCTGAAAATAACTCTCGAGTTTCCTCTTGAGAGTTGCATTCTCTTGTTTGACTTGCTGGAATGTCCTTTTGCATCTGGAATAGCATGCAAGAACTTGACTTGAATGTCGATCGCAAAAACAGTTGTATAAACATAAAATGGCATAAAGACATAGGGAGGATATAGGAGACAAATATATACCCTTCCAAGTTCCCTGCCTTGCAGTACTCTTGAAATTGTGTGCATTCTCTCTTTACTTTCTCTGCACCAATGCTGCAAGATGTAAACCGTCAGTTTTGATGTACAACAAAATTAAGAACTTTGGATAATCACCAGCAATAAGTAATGCACATAGATATACAGGAAGATTGGTGGAGTGGGATGGCTAGGCAGGGCAGGGCTGGATTACATGATAAATAGGCAAAAAGAAAAGCTACTTTAATATATACCATTTTAAAGAGGTAGATTCAGTAATTACAGTAAGCTTATTTGTGAAAAAATTCAAACATATTTGAGACAAAAAGCCCAGCCAAATATGCTCTACGGCAATGTAACAACCTCAAACTCGAGAAAGAAAGTAGTGGGCTTTTACCTTGAGCTGCTACCTTTGAACTGATGCATAATATCATCCAGTTTTTCGAAGTCATGATGGGTGCTATTATCCCTGAACAAGAAAATAAGAACTTCTTGTTTATAAAATCTATTTAGCTTCTTTTTGCTCTTTCTTGATTAAATTTTGTTAAGCTACTCACAGTGCCAGTTCGATGTTGCGGATAAATCGAGCGGAATCAGTGTAGAACAGTTTGACAACCTCTTCCACAAAATTAGGGTTAGCATCATCTTGCAAGTCTTCCAACTGAATAAATTGTTCATCAAGATATCCCTACAACATAATCATCTCTCAGATTTAGAATATAAATGTGTTGAGGGTAAGATTCGGTCAATTCGGAGAACAACATCAAAAGTTGTGTTTTGGTATGCAATATTTCACAAAATTAGATTGCATCGTGAACAAGATTATAACTTTTTTTCTTCTTTGATATTATCTAAAATGACCCTAAACAAAAATAAATATATAAGTATTGTGGCTTGAAGAGTTTAGAAAATGACTAGATCAAATTTCACAACTACATTTCTTTTAGAATGCAAACGAAAAAGGGTAAGCGTTTTGGTTTCTTTTGCTAAGATTCCAAATATGTTCCTGTCGCCATGAAAGTTGTGAAAACATTTTTGGTTTGCTTTTACTCGATATAATACATTGGAAGCCTAAGCTTAATCTTGGGTCATGGGGAAAAAAATTCAATTGTATGAGAAATAAAATAATTGATATGTAATCAACTTAATTTGAATGGGAGAGAAATAACCTGATCAAAGAGGGTTTCCCTCATGTAGGCAGCTCGACGTTGCAAGTGATTTCTCTCCATTTTATTTTGTCAGTCAAGAGTAAAAAGAAACAAAAAATGACCCTTTTCGTGTAATATTTCTGTCAATAATGAGCCCAAGATTGCATGGTATATATAGGAGTGAATATAGAATATGGGAACACGTGAAAAGATTCACGAAGGTCCACATTTCCATATCAATAATGTTACTGTAATGTACAAACTCAAAATTTTGCTAGAATGAAATTGGATATGTATGTGAGTACCTTTTTTGATACATAGAATTCGACAATAAATGAAAGTTTGTTTAACATTTTTATTGTTAATCTTGTCCATAGATCTCTAATTCATCCGTTTGATCCTGAAAACATTTTAATCATACATTTGTCAGTTTTTATCAAAATCTACAAATAGTATAATTTTTAGCCAAACTTTTCAATCCCTAAGCAAGTTGTATTCGTCAAACTATTTCGTTTTTATAAATTAATTTATTACTTAATTTAAATATATTGAGGATCTATTTGGTGTAGATTTTTTATAATAAATTTTGTAAAACATGATTTTTGAAGAATATATTATTTAAAAATAGAGAAAAATTATGAATTCACATGAAAAATTATTTTAGCGAAGATGTGTAATTAAAAATGACTTCGAGATCCTATTGGTCATTTGCTTCATCATCAATTATCAGTCTCGTCATTAAGTCTTATAATTATTATTTTTATTATTATTTTTTAATTCAAAACAATCATCTTTTACATAAAAACGATAAAAGAGTATTTCCTTGTATTACTAATGGAGACAGTCAAGTTTCTTGTAAAATACAACAGCCTCGTACTTACATGGTGAATAATCCCCTTTCCCAGCCGTAATATTTCGTTCCATTTCAAGACCCAAATAAAAAAAATAAAAATAAAAAAGTCTCAATCATACGAATCAATGGCATGAGCTCGCCATTTGTTATTTTACTTTCTTGACTTCAGGTTAATTATACTACGGTAAAAGAGGTGAAAATTGTATGAACTTTTGTCATTTTATTTGAACTCAAGTTTATAAAAGACAAGAAATCATGCGATTTGAGAATAATTGTCCATAATCCATTACATCTCAAATTCAAAGTATTACAAGATGTTTTGGTTATTCAGATTGAGAAAGGTAACATGTATAAAAATTAATCAATTGATCTCTACTTGTTCAAACGATATTGGTTCTTATTCCTAGAATATTCCTCTGACTTGTCCTTCTTAATAGTTCGGATTCCTTTATAAGATGATATACCGTTTGCCAGCAAAAGGACTTTTTGTGACTTCTCAAACGAACAAACAACGTTAATAAGTTCAAGCTATCTCACGTTTCCGGCTCTGTGAAAAAAAAGAGAGCCCAAAATCAGTCATATATTTATGAAAAATACATTATCATGCTTCGATTTATAAAAGTTGAGTATTGAATGAAATGGCTCGACGGAGATAATCAACGATAACTAAACTCAATCGCTCGTTCTAATTTAAGAAATTCTCAAACATTTTAATAATTATCTAGAGAGAGAGAGTGTGTGAGAGTTGATACCACTTTTTAGACACGTGCCTTGCAGGTGCGAATGTGTGCCAAGGACAAGAAATTCCATATCATATCACAAGAAGCTTGCTGATACCATGAGTTGAAATTGTTTGCATGTAATAGTTCCACCTATTTTTTAGGTCAAATTCCTCTCAAAGTCTCTCATCTTCCATTTGTGTTACCCACGTCTCAAGCTTATTAACACTCAGCACAAGATATCCTTAGACACTAAATGGCTACACGACATGTATGCGATGCCTGACTAAAAGAGTAAAATTGTCCAAAAAAGACCACATTTATTGTAAATTCACCATCAACGTTTGATTTTTGAATAAATGAAACCGTTATTTATTTATTTTTGTGGGGACAATTTTACCTTTTCAATCACACATCACATGCACGTACATTTGGAGATTTAACATCTAAATAGACATTTTCCTAAACTCGCATAGAGTTAGAAGGTTGGGAACACGGGTGCCACAATGGAAGGTTGGAAGTCCCGAAGGAATTTACCCTATATGTGAATGAATGAACAAGAATGAATTGGACAATCCAATGGAAAGACTTAAGCATCTTTTCCCTTTCTTATATTTTCTTATATTGTCTAATACACCTGATCAAATATGCTAGTTCTCATAGTTTAAACTTGCCCAACTAATGATTCCCCCAAAAATGCGAACCCTCTCGACTCCCAGAGCATAAATACGGCTAGTAATTGCGCAAATCAAATACTAAGATTTCATCAACACGATACAGAGCATGACTGGCTAAGCTTAAAAGGTTTTACAAGTAAAGAAGTATGCTTTGAAATATATAATATTCGACTGATCAGAATTGGAAATATAAGTACTTATTTTGAGAGTAAACTTTTCCAGTTTGTTTTCACAGAAAAAGTTACTTAAAAGTAACTTCTACTTTCTTTCAAGCTTAGGCTTACATGCTCTAAATCCCATAGCATAAATAAGTCTAGCAACAAGCAAATCGAGTCCTATGATTGATCAACACGATAACCAGATGAAACTGCCAACATTGCAACTCAAAACACATAGAAAGCCGTTTTGAGTTAAAACAAAAAATCATGTCCATTTCATTTCATTAAATGGTTTCTTTCAGAGAGAATAAAGTAATCAATACAGGAATCAGAGAAGCAGTAACAACCCATACAGAAAGAAAGAAAAAATATCACAAATGATTGAAAGGGAGAATTACCTTTAGATAAGCAGATAGCTATCTATCCACATCACATTTCACCATCAGTAATTCCACCAAAATGTGCAAAGTTGAAAGCTTTATTCCGTAGAATTTCAATAGAAACATCGACCTTTCCCGAGGTTATGCCTATGCGTGGTCACGTACCCACCTTTATAAAAAAGAATCAAAAGCTGAGCATCCCGTGAGATGGCATAGGAATATGATACACTATTTTCTTTCACTGAAACAGATGGACACTTTCCTTAAAATTGCTATCTTCTATGTTGATAAGGAACCCACGGAGAACATGATAACCCTCATAATACCGTTCAGCTTCGATTCCAAACAAAAGTGAATTTGGCAAGGATTCCTTCACATTCGATTGCAAAAGTTTCCTAACAAAAATATCGACTAACTAAAGTTCACTGGACTACAATGATTCCAGAAATTAATCAAAAATACGTGGTTCAACATACCTCATGTCCAAGAGACTATAAATTACTGTTGCAGAATGCTAGAAAATACAAAAAAAAAAAAAAAAAAAAAACCTTCAGTGAGATCAATGAGACCAAAGAATTATAATATGTTATTAAGGCCTTGGTTGGCCTCCATTTTCTAAAACTAATTTTTTTTAAACTTATTTTCAACTACACATTCTCTCTGTAAAATAATGTTGTACGTAAATCCAAAACTTTTTTATACTTTATAACCACACATTATAAAAAAAATATCAATTTTTACAAAATCTATTCTCTAAACATCTCTTCCAAACAGAGGCTAAATATCTACGAGATTTTCAAGCTATTGGTATGGCTTATCCTACATCAATATTAAAATCATAAGCATGGTCAAACAAAGAAACACGTTATATTAATGTAAGTGCTCGAAATCATACCAAACAACATTAAGTTAACAAATCAACCACCATTTCAGTTCAATAATAAGATTAGATTCTACTAGAACTTTTTGCATTTGCACTTACTCCTTGCAAACTAAAAAAGAAAAAAATTATGTCTAAAATATAATTCCAAATCTGTTGAACATAATAAGAAAAAAGTTCAAATATTAGTACATTGAAGCAATATAAATGAAACGATAAGGCAAAAGAACAATTTGTACTAGAGGGCATTGACCTATCAAATGAGAGAAAATAACAACATCCGTTATGTTTGGCTTTCTTATAAAATAATTTTATCCTCATCAGGTGCAAACTGGTGATGCGAAAGTTTTTAAGAGTACTATTGCTCAGACATTGTGAATTTTATACCGCAATTAGAGAGTGAAATGAGAGAAGACAGGAATGGGGAAAGAATTTTCTCACTAACTGATGTTCATGATACAATTGTGTATACTAACTGATGTTCATGATACAATTGTGTATATATATACATTTAACCAAAATGACAACTCAGCTAACATGACAGCTCAGCTAACATGGTGAATTACATAAATAACCCTATATTCCCGTAAGACTCCCCCTCAAGATGGCTGGTGAATATTCAAAACACCCATCTTGGATAACAACATCTGAAATCTGGCTCCCCCTAAAGCTTTAGTCAACAAATCTGCTAGCTGATTCTTTGTGGACAAATACATGGTTTTTATGTCACCAGATTGTATCTTTTCTCTCACCAAATGACAATCTAGTTCTATGTGTTTCGTCCTCTCGTGAAAGACAAGATTGCTAGCTATATGCATTGCCGCCTGATTATCACAGAATAGTAGAGCAGCTTTAGGATGATCAACCCCCATATCAGTCAACACTTTCTTAAGCCAAATTATTTCACAGACTGCTGCTGCCATGGCCCTGTATTCTGCTTCAGCTGATGACCTTGATATAGTATGTTGCTTCTTTGATCGCCAAGATATCAAGGACCCTCCAAGAAATATGCAAAACCCTGTAACTGACCTTCTTGTATCTGCACACGACGCCCAATCTGCATCACAAAAAGCTTTGAGCTCAAAATTAGAATCTGTTGCAAAGAATAATCCTTGCCCTGGTGTTCCTTTCACATATCTGAGCACATGGTGTGCGGCATCTAAGTGAGGCTTTCTAGGGGATTCAAGATATTGACTTAGAGCCTGCACTCTGAGAATGACAAATCTGGTCTTGTAATGGTCAAGTATAACAGCCTTCCAATTAGCCTCCTGTACATTCCTGGATCATCTAGCAACTCCCCTTGATCTTTAGTCAATTTTAGACCCTGCAACATAGGACATTTTGCAGGCTTTGATCCTAAATAACCTGCATCTTCAAGGATTTCCAAGGCATACTTACGTTGACAGACAGCAATGCCTTTGGATGATCTTGCAACTTCAAGCCCCAAAAAGTATTTTAAGACTCCTAAATCCTTCAGCTTGAACTGATTGTCCAGATTCCTTTTAAAGTGCTCAATGTATGTCAGATCATTTCCTCCTATTATGATGTCATCAACGTAAATGAGCAGCACAGTGTAAGAGCAGTCAGTTCTCTTGCTGAAAAGTGAGTAATCAAACTTAGATTGAACAAATCCTTGAGATATGATGAAGGATGACAGCTTGGTATTCCATTGCCTTGAGGCTTGTTTGAGTCCATAGATAGATTTGTTAAGTTTGCATACTAATGTGACACCATTCTCCCCCTGCTGCTCATATCCTGGAGGCATCTTCATATATACTTCTTCCTCGAGGTCTCCATGAAGGAAGGCATTGTTTATGTCCAGCTGGTGCAGATGCCAACTTTTACTGGCTGCAACTGCCAACAACGCCTTGACAGAAGCTAACTTAGCCACAGGAGAAAAAGTTTCCTGATAATCAAGTCCAGCCTGTTGAGTAAATCCCCGGGCAACTAACCTGGCTTTCTTTCTATCTTCAGTTCCATCTTGCTTAAGTTTAATCTTGTACACCCACTTACAATCCACTGCCTTCTTATTTGTAGGAAGTGAGGTGACTGTCCAGGTATTATTATTAACTAAAGCCTGATATTCATCATTCATGGCTTGACACCAAGTTGGGGATTGAATTGCCTCTATAAAATTCCTTGGCTCAACATTGGTAGATAGTGACAACACATAAGCCCTGTGAGCTGATGAAAGTGAATCATAACCTAAAGTGTTGGATATATCACAGGATTTGCCAGCATCATGATTGGGAGTAGGTGAGGTATAATGTTGCTGGGAACGTTGAGAGGCTAGGTTACAATGGAACTGTTGGAGATAGCTGGGAGGTTTTCGAAGTCTAGTAGATCTGCGAAGAGGATTGACATTTGAATGTTGTGAAATAGATTGAGGGATAGGATTAGATATAGGTGAGGATGGGGATAAGGATACAGGAGTAGAGGTAGAAGGTGGCAAAGATGGACTAGGCTGTGAAGGTAAGGATGATGTATGAGGAATGCAATCTGATATAAGAGGAGATGAAAGAGGGAATAAAGGAGCTTGTGGAGATTGAGTAGAAGTTGCATCATAGTAACCAAGGGTAGCTAGGAATGTAGGATCATTGAATGGAAATATATTTTCATGAAAAATGACATCCCTAGAAACAAAGACCTCATGTGTATGCAGATTGTACAGCTTGTATCCCTTTTGAGTGGGAGGATAACCAATGAAGATGCAAGGAATAGCTCTAGGGTCAAACTTATGCCTATGCCTTTGAAGAGTGGAAGCATAGCATAGTGAACCAAACACTCTTAAATGAGAATAAGAGGGCTTTGCTGAGAATAGGATCTCATAAGGGGAGCTGTTTGAGAGAGATGTACTGGGTATGCGATTAATGAGATGTGTGGCTGTCAAAATACAATCTCCCCAAAATTTGTCAGGAAGTTTGGCTTGGAATTTCAAAGCTCTAGCAATGTTCAATAAGTGTTGATGTTTACGTTCAACTATGCCATTTTGTTGTGGTCTCTCAACACAACTCATTTGATGTATGATCCCTTTTGAGGAATAAAAGTCAGTCATGATAAATTCAGCACCATTATCAGATCTTAGTGCCTTAATTTTGGTACTAAACTGAGTTTCAACCATATTGGAAAAGGTTAGAATAATTTGTCTGGTTTGTGACTTAGTTCTCATTAGGAAAGTCCATGTGGGTCTACTATAGTCATCCACTATAGTCAAGAAATATTTCGAACCATCAAGTGAATGTGATTGATAAGGGCCCCAAATATCACAATGAATTAGCTCAAAAATGGATTGAGAAACATGTAAACTATGAGGAAAAGGTAATCGATGCTGCCTTGCCATAGGACAAATATTACAATGAAAGTCAGAATTCAACACAATTTCAGGTACAAACTTCTGTAAAGTGGAAACTATAGAATGAGGAATATGTCCTAACCTATAGTGCCATAGTTCAAAAGGAAACCTAGTGACAGCATTAAAACTAGGAACATGGTCATTGTTCATGACTTTATTACAACCAGCATTGAAATGATGAAGAACAGATTTGTTGGAACAGGTAGTGTGTGATGGACCACTGTTTGAAGGAGTACGAAGCTGGTAATGATATAATCCAGCTTCAAGTTTCCCAACTCCAATCGTTGTCCATGTAGAACGGTCCTGAATGAGGCAATGGTCAGATAGGAATATTAGGCAACAATGGTGAGAATGAATGGGTTTGCTAACAGATATCAGATTGCATTGGAAAGAAGGAATACACAACACATTGGTTAATGATAGATTTTCAGACAACTTCACAGATCCTATATGAGTCACACGAGCCTCATCTCCATTAGGAAGTTTAACACTTGCATTTACCTCAGCAGTAATGGAGGACAAATGACTGATAGAACACACCATGTGATCTGTGGCACCAGTGTCAATTATCCATTTATCTTTAACAGCTGAGACTGCTAGACAATAAGTGTTACCTGAGAATGAGGGAACATCTGGCATAACTAGGTTTGCTTGGCTTTGATTATCAGCATTACCAGATTGAGTGTGAAGTTGTGGCTTCAGTATATTGAGAACTTGTTGGCATTGTTCCGGTGTGATAGTCAAACTTGAGAAACCATTTGACAGATCAAAAGAATTAGCATTTCCAGTTGCTTGATGTGCACTCGAAATTGGTTCCTTGCTTCTGTCCTTTGCCAACCTATGTCCTGGAGGATATCCATGAAGTTTATAACATTTCCCTTGTATATGTCCAAGCATCCCACAGTAAATGCATCTTGACCGTTCCTTCCTTGAATTTTGGTTTGTGTGTGCTGATCTCTGGTTATTTCCAAAATTTGTTGAATTATTCATCAATCTACTCACAAATGCACCAGTTTCCACATGAACCTGGGTCCTTGATGCAATATCTCTCTGCCTTTCATCTTGTTGAACTAATGCAAACACTTTGTTCAACGTTGGTAAAGGCTCCATCAGTAATATCTGACTTCTTACATTGGAATAGCACTCATCTAACCCCATCAGGAACTGCAATATCTGTTCCTCTTCATAATAAGGATTGTGAGTTTGAGGCCTATAATTTGATAATTCTTCCCATAACCCCTTCAATCTATTAAAGTAAGCATTCACAGATCCATTTCCCTGTGTAATTGAAGCAATTAAATTTTTCAATTGATAAATTCTAGGTCCATTACCCTGACTGTACCTATCCTTCAGTTCAAGCCAGATTTCACGGGACGATTCCTTGTGCATAACACTAGGATACAACTCCTTAGGAATCGAATTTATGATCCATGATGAAACAACGTGATTACATCTACGCCAAGCAGCATATAGAGGTGAATCTACTGAAGGTCTTGATAAAGATCCATCAATGAAACCTTCTTTGTTTTTCACGCTTAAAGCCATTTCCACAGCTCGACTCCACGTCGAGTAATTTTCATCAAAAAGCATAACCGACACGATCTGCATACCTGTGTTATCTCCATAGTGTACGTAATAAGGACTCGCAGGATCTGAAATCATTCGTTGAGCTGCAATTATCAGGTCTTCACCACGATTATCAGCTTTTGGTGAAGAATCGTTAGTCAAAACTTCAATTTCAGCATCTGAATTCGTTGCCATGAACGAAAGGGAATGAAAAATGTGCAAAACAGAGGAAATCACAGATCTGCTTTCTACGTCAAGTTACTGATGGAGATTAATTAACTCCAGAAAATTGCAGCAGCAGGAAGCATCTGCTCTGATACCATGTGAATTTTATACCGCAATTAGAGAGTGAAATGAGAGAAGACAGGAATGGGGAAAGAATTTTCTCACTAACTGATGTTCATGATACAATTGTGTCTATATATACATTTAACCAAAATGACAACTCAGCTAACATGACAGCTCAGCTAACATGGTGAATTACATAAATAACCCTATATTCCCGTAAGAGACATTACTTAGCTTTACTGACATTTTACTGTCATTTTCACCCAAGCTCTTCAAGCAGCATCATTTGCGCAAAAATCCCATTGCCTGGTAGCTGGTAGGCATCATTTAGAGTAACATCTGCTATGGCTGAAGCTTTACTGGCACCTTCTGGCTTCTGCCAAAATGGTATCCAAGTAAGACGGGTCAGACATAATTTCTTCGTATTGGACCTGCAACGTAGAAAACCGAATAGTTCGTAATCAACATGATATTTGACTTGCTAAAGCATATTGACTGAAGATCTGTTTAGAAGCTAATGTTAGAGTATATTTGCGGCCAAGAAAATTAGTTTACTTATTTCCATGTATAGGCTAATCAAATCATTAATTCCATTGTATAGCTAATTATTTTCCTTCCTTATATAGCTTGTAATATTCTATAAATCAAATGTAATACACCGAGAAAAGTCATTCAGCAAAATGTGTCATGGTATCACAGCGCTAACCTTTTTTCCTCTTTCGTGTAGTTGCGGGGTGGGCAACGATTTTTCTAGCAGCACTCAGTTCTTGGTTATCATAATAGGCATCACGGTGGTTGCCTCTTGCGTTTTCGGCGTTCGATTGATTGTTCATACTCGGTGTCTTCGGTGGTGGTTCTCTTGCATTTTCGACGGTCGCCTCTCAGTTTGTTGCAGCCTCTGCATGTTCTTCGATTTTTTGGCAAGCCTAGCTGTGGGTCTTGGTCGGAGCAGAGTTTTCAGTTTCTGGTCCTCGGTCATCTACGAGCGTCGTGGTCGGGGCAGGGTTATCAATTTCCAACCATCTCCGAGCGTCGTCTCTGTGAGTCGTGTTATTGGACTATGGTGTTGTGTTATAAATTTAAGTGGAAATCACACCAAGCTGTTTTTAAAGATGACAGTTCAAAAATAAGATGTAATGTTTAGTTAATCATAAATCAGGCGATTATTTAATTATTATTAATAATTTAAAATTAAATTAATCCCCACCCATCCGCCCAACCAACACGATCGAACCTTCATTTTCCTCTCTTCTCTCTCTTCACTCCCAAATTTGACAGCCACACCACCACCGAAAACCTATTATCAGACTTCGTATCAGATGCATTTGATGTAGATTGAAACTTCCCAAAGCAGCATTATTCTCTATTCTCACAATCAATAGTTAAAATCAAACCTTGATTGGTGAATTGGATAAGCACATGGTGCTGAAGGATTAATTGGAATCCAGGTTGTTGATATATATTTTGAAGGAAATTTCGATGTTGTATTAAACCAGTTGGAGTTCATTCATATGCACAAAACTGTTGCTTTATTGGAGGGATCATTGGTTTCGAGGGCTATTTTGGGTGGTGTAAATGATCAAGAAATTGCTAAATTGAGGAAATTTGCTAGGTTTATTGGGCTGTTATTTCAAGTGGTGGATGATATATCAAATACTTCCAAGTATTTGGAAAAATGCCCACTATATCCCTGCCCTTCATTTGTTCCTGTAGTTGTTGTCCCAGTAGTTCGTGGTGTTGAATTTGTTTTCGGAGAATAGACTAGCTGAAGTTTGTTAAAGAGGACTTATTGCATTTTGCTGCTCAATTCAACTTTCTTGGGTGATTAATATGGACTCAACAACAGACCGTGAGATTTTAGACTTCTGATGAATAATTAGGCACAACGTGTTGTCATATTCATGATCAAGGAAGCTTGTTATCAAATGGATATGCTTTGCTTGAGATTGAATTTATAGATTTGTTTGAGTGAGATGAGATGAGAATAACAATGATATAAGTGGAGGTGGAGTTGGGTAAGTTTGGGAAGTTTCACAAAGGATGGGCGGTTAGGCTTAGTGGTGACAAGTGTAGAAAGTTATGTGGATTTCAATGAATAATGTCTTCTTCTTTTTTTTTTTTTTTTTTTTTTTTTTAAGGAAATCAATTGGGAACTATCAATTGAAGTCACATCCAGAATAATTCTCAATTCTTTTTCAATTTGTAATTTTGTGACTTGATTTTGATTGTGATGTATGGTGATTTTTGAATTGAATTTTGATTGTGATGTTGAGTGTTTGGGTAAGATATGTAGTGGTGGTGGTGCTATTACTGCTGGGTTTTATTGGATTAGGGTTGTATAAAGAGGGTTTGTAACCAATTATTTAGATGATTGGTGTCGGTGGCGGTGGTGGTGATAGATCACAGATCAAACAAAACTGGTTATAGATCATGTTTGCAAGTCATAGGTTATAATCCACAAGTGGCGATGATAGGTCATAAGTCACATATACTAGGTCACGTGTCATTATGCATATGTCACATATCAAATAAAACTGGTTACAAATCAAGTGACAAGCCAGGTCATAATCAACAGGTGGTGGTGATAAGTTACATGTCATATGTGCTAGGTCACAGGTCATTGTTGGTCATTGTGTTTAGGTCATAGATAAATGTCCATAGGTCACAGATCATGTTTGCAGGTCACTATTCAATATTAATTGGTCACAGATCATATGTCACATGTCTTTGTGCAATGATAACAGGTT
>NW_019230477.1:189508-203802 GCF_002742605.1 Olea europaea var. sylvestris
TAGGGTCCGCCCAGTGAGAAGATCAGTTCGGCCAGATCAGGAACAAGAACAGGCTCCTTTTACTCCTAGAAATAGGAGGGACAGGAGGAACCTAGTCGATTGGGGGAGTCGAGGAGAAGCACCTCCACCTCACCAGAAAATTTAAGATGATGAAGGGTTAGATGGGCCCTGTCGGTCTTATGAGATTGACGATGATGATGATAACCTCCCTTTCTCAAGGGAGATCCGAAACTTCCCAATGCCAGCAAATTTCATGCCCCCTAACACAAATTTCATGCCTTGCCTGCTTTGAAATGCAGAGCCTTTCATTTAACACTAGGCGGAGCCGCCAAAGTGTGGTACAGCAGGCTTCCTCCCCTAAGCATTAGAAGTTTGCCAGATTTAAAAAAGGCATTCTTGAATCAGTACCTCTCGCAAAGAGAAGGAGAGGCCCCAGTGCAACGCCTGCAAGACATGAGACAGGCCCCTGGAGAGACGCTGAAAAGCTATCTAGCCAGGTTTATGGACGAAATCATATATTGCGAACAGGTCACTGACAGAGAAGCCCTTTCAGCCCTGAAAGGTGACCTCAACATGAACACTTTGTTCTGGAGGGACGTGCGCAGCAAGAATCCTTCCACCTATGACGAACTCGTGGAAATGATGAGAGTTAAAATCGTGAGTGAAGAAATGATTGATCACCGAAATCGTGCCGAGCAGGGACTCCCTCCACCTCAGAGGCAGGTAGGTCGAGGACCCGCAGCACACCTTGTTACTCAGCAATGGACTCAAGCAGGACACACAATAGCTCCCACCTCCGGACCGGCACTGGCTTCCGCCACACTAAATGCAGCGTCGGTATTGGCATATGAAAATGCTCCTAGTGAAGCGGGGCCATCTGGAAGAAACGATAGCAAGAAAAAGGAAGAGGAAGCGCAACTTTCGCTATTGACTACTTCACTAAGTGGGTCGAGGCTGAACCCCTTGCCAAGATCACCGAGGCGAACACTACTAAATTCGTCTGGAAGAACATCATTTGTAGGTTTGGCATTCTCCTACTCCTTAGTGTCCGACAATGGAAGACTGTTTGACAACAGGAAGATGCGAGAATTATGCGACGAGCTAGGCATAAAGAAGGACTTCTCAACGCCTCATCACCCTCAAGCAAAGGGACAAGTTGAGGCAGTGAACAAGACTATCAAGCACACCCAGAAAAGAAAGCTTGACACCTCAAAAGGGACTTGGGTGGACGAACTCCCCTACGTCCTTTGGGCCATCAGAACATTTAGCCAAACTGCAATAGGGAAAACAGCATTCTCAATGACCTACGGAGCCGAGGCAATGAGCCCGCTCGAGGTCGGGGTTCGATCACATCGTCGGATATACTTCAATGAGATCAGCAATGACGAGGCTCGAATAAGCGAACTCCACCTCCTTGAAGAAAGGAGGGATGCGTCCCAAGTGAACTTGATAAAGTATCATTGAAAGATGACCCGTTATTATAACTCCAAGGTCAGAAACAGAACTCATCGGTTAGGGGACCTCGTCCTTAGAAAGGTCTTCCAATCTTCAAAACCAAAAGGGTCCGGAGTGTTTGGATCGAACTGGGAGGGCCCTTACCGCATCCCCAGAGAATCCCAACCTGGCACTTTGGAAATTGAAGACATGGCAGGAAAGGCACTACCTCATCAATGGAACACCGAACACTTGAGGAAGTACTATCAATGATGAGCCTTTGTTCTGATCCGATCTCAATATTGTCTAATGAATGGGTATTCTGATTTGATCTCAATTATAAATTTCCTAGCTTACTAAGTGCTGAAATTGCCTTAGTAAAGTGTGGTGTAATTTGTCAAAGTAATGAAACTTCGGTTCTGTGCCACATCGGTTAGTAAATTGTTTCCTCAGTCCTTCAATATGTTTACTTAAGTGATCCGATCTCAAATTGTTAACTGATTAACGTTAAGAGGCACTTCATGTCTACTTAAGTGGTCCGCTTCATATTAACTTGAGTGATCCGATCTCCTGTTATTAACTGGTTATTGTTAAGAGGCGCTTAGTTTTGAATATTCATACAAGGGTAAACAGATCAATACAATAAGATAGCAGAAGCACCAATACTTAACAAAAAATATCATTTCATTTACTTGAATTTGAAATACAAAAAGGCTGAAACCATTAAAAAAGTTGGCCCTATTCTACTAGAGGGTCTTCTCGGACCGCTTTTACCTCGACCGCCTTCGGGGCCCCCGGAGCTTCTTCAGCAAGCCTATCAGGCCGGCCTTCAGCTGGTCCCCCGAACTCTGCCACCAAAGAGGAGATGTCCAGAGTGGGGTGGACCTCTTTCAGCCGACCTAGCAAGCCTTGGGCACTCGAGAAGGCCCAAAAGTTGGCAAAGTCATCGTACAGGGGGTGTTCTTCGAAGTGGTCAATGAAATTTTAAATCGCCACCTCCCCTGCCAACTTCAATTCCTCCTTCAAGGAAGCGATCTCCTCAGATTGAGTGTCCGCCTTTTCTTTGTTTGAGGCCTCCAGAGCCTCCGTGGTGAGCCGGTGGTGCTCGTTGGCATGATCCACTCGTCGAGTCATGGCAGCCACTTGGCACTCCACCTCGTATAGCTCCTTCTTCAGTCGCTCCACTTCTGCTATGGCAACAGTCAGCTAGGTCTCGACCTCCTTCCGTCCCTTCTCATCCTCAGTGGCCTTGGCCGAGCCTCTCTCACAGCGTTCCCGTACTGCATCGCCTCCTCGAGGTGCTTGGCAAGGTTCTCCCTCTTAGCATTCAGATCCTTCACCAAGCCCTCGAGTTGGATGCTGGTGTTGAGAGCCCAGGCCACGCAGGCACCATTGGCCGCCACCAGGTCTTCAGCTGTGCAGGAAGCGGTGTGGTCCCTCCACTCTTCGGTCCAGTATTTGTTGTGGACCATCGCCACCGCAGCTGTTTCTGGAGAAAGGGTATCCAACACTTCTTTCACCGGCTCCTCCAGGTTGATGCCCAAGAAGCTGACCTCCTTAGAGGGACAGGCCCTCTTTCTCCTATGTTGCCCCGTCACTTGGGCAATAGGCACGGCAACAAGTGACGAATTGGTCGGGGCAATAGCAACCTTTGCTGGTGCAGGCCTCTTCTCCGGAATGGCCACCCCGGTTGGGATTGTAGTCTACTTCAGAATGGGGGGTGGTCTCGCCATAGTTGGGTGTTTTGAAGGGACGGCACTCTTTTTGCCCTTCCGCAATAGGTCGGCCTTGAGGTCCTCTGGCATCTCCGACCAGGTCCTCCATTTGCTTCTTGTAGGTAGAGGAGGAGGTCTTCAGCGCCCGTGCCTCTGCCATCATCCTTTAGATGGTCTTAAAGTCGGGGCGCACGGGCATCTTCTTGTTGAAGTTGTCTGTAAGGAACAAACGATGAATTAGTAAAAGTGTAGAGAGTTTAGAAATATTGAAGGGTAAAGGCTTCGGGACAGTTACCTTGAGATGCCATCAGGTCGTGTGTAACGAAGTATAGATTGTTTCTGATCAGCATATGGTATGACCTCTTCTTTTGAGACAGCTGATAGATTATGCAAATGGTGTCGAAGTCTTCAGAAGACAGTTCGCACCGAGGAAGAGTACCTTCAAGAGAAATACAAATGTTAGTCACGATCCGAACCGAAGAGAAATATAAAGAAACGCAACTGGGATACTCACTAAGTGTCGAGTACTTCGTAGGGACCGTAAGAGGTGCTAAGGGGTCCCCCTCCATCGTGTTTCATCGTCCTACGGTCCAGCACCATGAGCTCTTCCACTCTTTGATGGAGCTCGACGGATCGAGCATGAATGGAGTATGGGAACCCTATGAAGTAAGGTAATACCAGCCCCGGGTCTTACCCCCCCCCCCCGACTGTTACTTTAGGGATACAAAGGGTTTGAAAGACGGAGAAGGGCATCTCTTCAGGCTCGAGGAGGATCAGATTTATGCTATCTGGAATCCTATATTCTATCCTAAGTCTCTCTAGGTAGGCCTCCTTTAGTTTGGAGGGGTAATCCGACGCTCCCCAGTGCACAGAAGTATCAACCGGGCTATCCAGCCTCTTCCATATATTCTCCCCCTAAGTATCGCTTCGGCTATATCGGAGGAGGTCGCCACAGTGGACTCATCCCTCCTCACTAATTCTAGCCCCCTCCCCGAACCAGAACTTCCATCAGAAGCCATTTTTTAGAGAGTAAATGTCCCAAAAGTTACTGGAACTTATGAATTCAGAGTTTTTCCCATGCGGAAATGGCCAGGAAATGGTGTAAGGTCGCTGAAAATTGATATTTCTCGTCGAAAACGCTTGAAAAAAGTCGAAAATCGGGAATGATTTGAGAGCAAAGTAAATTTTTTGTTTGCACAAGGATGAAAAGCTTCAAAGACGCTCAAAGTCCGTCTTTTATAGAACGCTCCAGCTAATCTCCACCGTTGAATTCAAATGCAATCAATCTAGGCCGTCCGTCGCATCATCAATCTAGGCCCTTGAAATGAAACGTCAGATTTGATCTACACCTAAGATCTTGTTGTGACCCTCACGCTCGCATAAAATGCGTCACCTCGGTCACCACCAGCCATTGACAATAAGTAGCCACAACAGCCTGTTAGGGGAATGGGCATGGCACCCAACTGTCACTTTGGAAATACGCAACAGCTATCAAATCATTTAACGTCAGATGCATGCCTCGAGTCGATCTCCTCACTCAACTTTACAAAGCTTAGACGTACCTGACGCGGAGTCCCCTATGAGTCATCGCCTCAGTCGCTGCGTTCCCTCCTAAGCTTTACAAAGCTTTAGCCATCTCCCAACGCATTGTCCCCTGTGGGTCAGCGCACCGATGGTAGATGAGCTCCTCACTCAACTTTACAAAGTTTAGACGCACCTGACGCGGAGTCCCCTATGGGTCATCACCTCTATCGCTTCGTTCCCTTCTAAGTTTTACAAAGTTTTAGCCATCTCCCAACGCGTCGTCCCCTATGGGTCAGCGCACTAGTGGCAGATGAGCTCCTCACTCAACTTTACAAAGCTTAGACGCACCTGACGCGGAGTCCCCTGTGGGTCATCGCCTCGGTCGCTGCATTTCCTCATAAGCTTTACAAAGTTTTAGCCATCTCCCAACGTATCGTCTTCTGTGGGTCAGCGCACCGGTGGCAAATGGGCTCCTCACTCAACTTTACAAAACTTAGACGCACTTGATGCGAAGTCCCCTGTGGGTCATCGTCTCAGTCGTTGCTTTCCCTCCTAAGCTTTACAGAGTTTTAGCCATCTCCCAACGCGTCGTCCCCTGTGGGTCAGCGTATAGACACACCTGAAGCGAGTCCACTGTAGGTCATCGCCTCGATTGCTGCGTTGACATTCTTCTTACGCATCATCCAGTCTTGTAGCACTTCGGTCTCACATGAGTAATTATTTTCCTTACGCAGTAGCAAAGCTTTAGAGCATCTGCCTAAGATCATCGCTTCGACGAATGCAGAAGATCGGCCCACAAACTCCCACAAGTCACGGTCCACACATCCGGTTGGTAAGTCCACCCATGATATAAATATTCATACCTCGACTTGGGGGACCACTGTTACGCCCTATCTGAACCACCTCGAAATGTCCACCACCACACACTCCGATCTGCTAGACACCCACCCGAAGTGGTTTCGAAGTGATCTCCCTAATGTCAACGACCTGCTATCACACTGCGAGACATAGGCAATCTTGCTGAATTGACCAAAGCGCCCTCGTCCCTAAGGCCGAGGCGAAGTGCATTCCGGGGACCTCTGTCAGAAGATCCGCCGCCAATTTCAGAAGGAGATCTTTGCCAAGATCCTTTCTGCCCCTAAGGTTAAAATTGATTTGACGTCTCCATGAGACTAGTTGATGGAACTTATCAACTTTATTTCAACTCAACTCGGGAGAAGCAATTACCCGCCCACTCTACAGACGCAGCTGATTGACGTCTATGAGCAGACACCTTATACCGTCAGATGTGTACACGTGCCCCACATCCAACCTATAAATACACAAGGGTTGGCAAGAGGTAAAGGTAATGAAACTCTTACTACATAGCACTCTATAGCAAGCATAAATATATTTTCTCCTCCCCCTTATTATTTTGCATAACCCCTGGGTATTGTTTCGACCACCTAAATCTGATTTGACTGTCGGAGTGTATACGACCGCCGCCACCCCCGCTGGTCCAAGCCGTGTGCGTCTGACCGTGCATTGATTGTGCGAAGGGAGGAATACGTTGAGTAGCTCTCGGTTGGCCACATAGAAGGTCCAATTTTCG
Organism: Olea europaea var. sylvestris; assembly: GCF_002742605.1. Lineage (NCBI taxonomy): Eukaryota > Viridiplantae > Streptophyta > Magnoliopsida > Lamiales > Oleaceae > Olea > Olea europaea. The sequence goes on from NW_019230477.1 coordinate 195,773, forward strand.
AGGTCAACAATTTCCTAATGAGAAATATACTCTGTATGTGTAACCCCTTTATGAATGAATTGGAAAATCAATTTGAGAGTTCGTTTACTTAGCCGATTGAGTTTGACCTTACATGAAGAATTATTTATTAAAAGTAACAAGTCACTTTTTAATCGTTTTTAGATGGTTAATTGAACAGTCCAATTATCCTAAGTTGAATTGTCGCAATTTGAAATAAAAAAAAGTTGTAAATAACACCAATATGATGACGAAGAAACCCCAATTGGGTAAAAACTCGGGACCAAGTTAGTTATCTCCACTATAGACAATATCTGTTACAGTTAGATGTTGTCTAGCCAACTCCACTAGACTTCTCAATCTACTTTCTGTAATCTTCAAGATGCTGTTGTCTCCTCTAACTTCTCGATCTTGGCAATTATCTCTTCCAAGTGGAATTCACCAATTCTTGTGCTTGCAGTCCACCTCTCCCAATGCCAAACTGAGAGAGTACCTTTCTTACGGTGTTAAGGAAGACAAGTACTTTGGATTCAGGGATTTGATGTCTTCCCAAATATGTGGTTGTAGGATCTCAAGAATCAAAGGATTGAATCAATGTTTGAGCAAGGTCTTGGATCACCAAAAGACTTAAATGAATATGATATGTATATGAGGCACAATGTACAACTACTTAAGATAATCGTGCAAAGCTTGGGTATTTAAAGTTAGGGATGTTTAGGTATTATAGGCCATATAAAACTTTTGAAAATCGCGAATTAGGGTTGGCTGAATAACACTGTCGCTCAAGCAAACCTCCAGCGAAAAGCGTTCCACAGACTTTTGCTCGAGCAAAGAGGTAGCGACAAGCAAGCGACGATCATTCTGTTTTTTGTCGCTCGAGCAATGTCTTGGCGAGCAGCGAGTGAAATTGCGACGTCTCTTCTTTCCGTATTTCGAACTCAAACCCTAACTTACCTAACTCATCTATACAAAACTGCACATAACTCCTTGACTTTTGTACATTTTCAATTTAGTCATTTTTGTTCACAGAATCGCCAATTACATAAAACTTAACACAATTATTCTCCCAAATCAATTAACAATAGTGATGTATGGGATATTGCACCCGTAGTATCTCATGCTCAGTATAAATACTTTGTTATGCTTATTGATGAGTATAGTCTATTCACATGGGTTTGCTTTCTCAATGCAAAAGGTGAGGTTTTTTCTGTCTTTCAGGCTTTTCTTGCTCTCATCGACAACTAGTTTGCCTCTTCAATCAAGGTCTTGAGATCTAATTCGAGAGGAGAGTATATGTCTAATGAGTTTCAATCTTTCTTACAGACCAAAGATATTATTTTCTAGTGATCTTGTCCTTCTACTTCTCAACAAAATTAGGTGGTAGAATGCAACCCTCTTAACATGGTTACAGCTCTTCTGATTGAGTATGCTATCCCCTCTCATTTTTTGTGTGAAGCCTTATCTATCGCTGTTCACCTCATAAATCAATTATCATCTGCTCTAGATAATGCTTCTCAGTTTTATAAGCTCTTTAGACATGATCTAACTTATTCTCATCTTCGTCCCTTTGGCTATATTTGTTTTGTCCATTTACCACCAAATGAAAGGACAAAACTCACACCTCAAATAGTTAGGTGCGCTTTTCTTAGTTATGGTAGGGCTAAAAAGGGATATGTCTGTTATGATCCTAAGAGACAGCGCATTAGGATTTCTCATAATGTCGTTTTCTTTGGAAAAACAATTGTTCTTCACTTCGGAAATTGTTGTTTTTCCTCCTGTGTTCTTTGTCTTGTTGGATTTCTCTACAAAATCCTTTCAATACGAGCCGAGTCTAGTAAACACTTGCAAGCATGCTGCATCAGATCCCTTGCCACAGATGATTATTTCCCTAAGCCTTCCCGATTCTCCACCTACGACTCGGATCCTTTACCAGATAATCTTCTACATCCTGTCCCTCTCAGTCGCACTTCTTGTATTCCTCGACCTCCATATAGGTATGGTTTTTCGACCCATAGCTCTACGTCGACTATCCTTAACTCGATTTTCATTCCTTACTCCAATAGACGTGCTATAGAACATGATTGTTGGCAATAGGCGATGAATGCAGAACTTAAGGCTCTTGAGGTTAATCACAATTGGGATATTGTGCCGTGGAGTAAATGGGTATATTCAATCAAACTTCATTCTGAAGGTTCTCTTGAGCGCTACAAGGCACAGTTAGTTGCCTTGGGTATGAAATCGACTATGATGAAACATTTGCTCCCGTGGCTAAAATGACCATCGTTTGCCTATTGTTATCTCTTGTTGCTTCCCAGTCTTAGTCTTTATATCAAATGGATATTAAGAACACATTCTTACACGGAGACCTCAAATAAGACATTTATATGAAACTTCCTTCTGGTGAGCCTTTTCCCTCAAATGATTCTTTGTTAAGCTAAAACGTTCTTTCTATGGTCTTAAACAAGCTCCTAAAGCATGGTTTGACAAATTTTGCCACTCTCTTGGATTTCTATTTTACTCAAAGTCTGTATTATACAAATTTGTGAGACTGACTAGTAATGAAATCCAATTCTTTATGGCCCGAAGATAATTTCCAAGATGTATAGACCCTGTGGATTGAACACCTGAAACTATCATTTTCCTGTAAAATAAAGAAAACAATTAGTCGATCATCATATGTCAAGTCGGTATTGATATTTCTTACAAATGTCCTTCCTCGAGCTGGTTTGGATGAGCTTAAAAACTTGACTTAGGTATGTTTATTTAAAGAACAATAATTTCTAGTGAAGATCCAGCATTACATACGCATATCGAAAATTGTTTATTGGAACAGTCTAATATTTTGTTGAAATAAAAACTACTACTACCTCCATCCCATAATAGGCTTGTTTCTATTTTGACAAGAATTAAGGAAATATAATTAATATAATTGGAAATATAAATTTTTCGTATATTTTTCCTAATATAGACCTATAATAAATAATTGTTTAAATAGGGTTTTTTTATATTTAATGATAACGAGTTACCTTAGATAAGACATATAAGAAAACTAAGAAATATCTATACTTTTCATAAGGAAAATGCATGAGACAAAAAAGGAAATCAAGTCTATATTGATGAGATGGATATAGTATGGTTTTCAATAAATCAAAATATTCAATCTTTGGTAATAAACGAAGTTAAATGAAGTCAATCAAAAAAATCAATTTAAAATCGAAAAGAAATTCCAAAACAAAGAGAGACTATAGTAATAATTACTTTACGGAGCTTAAGGAAGTGTCCAGAGTGGCAGTTCCAAGACTGAGACAGTACGAAGGCATCTAAAATTTCAATCGATTTGAAGATTCCGCTGTCGAAATTGCCCAGTATTTTTCAAGTATTTGCTCAAATTAACACCAGTTGTCCTACAAGTAGATGAAACAAAATAATTGCATTAAAATATAGATTCAAAATAATTGCATTAACACCATTTGAGAATGTACATTGAGGAGTTGAAGAGTGGAGAAGTGTTGGAGATGATGAAAAAGCCAGAGAGAAGAGATCGTTCCATTGCTGCTGCTGCTGCTTTACGCCCAATTTTCGGATATGGGGATTAGAGTCTTACAAGGGAGGTCCTCAATCTCTGAAAAGAGTTCAAGCATATTCCTAAGCTTCAAATCATGGCACAAATTCCTTCCAAAAAAACCTTTGCTCCTACAAGTATAAGGTGCGTTTGGTAAAGCATATATGACAGATGAATTACTTTTTATGTAAAGTAAATCGAAAGATGATAACAAGGTTCGGGTTTGAAGTAGAAAATCATGATTTTAACTTTTAATATTAGGTGGATGAAATTTGCTTAGTCAACTCTTTAAACAAGTGTGTTTTTTCTTTTAGCAATATGTCATTTCTATATAGCGATGAAAGAATGTTGTGTATTAATCCTCGTTGAGTTCGTTCTCTTAAGTAATAGTTGTTGGATGAAGAACATAGTTCCTACCCTAATTATTTTATTGTACTTTAAAATTATCTAAAAATTAAACAAAAATCCCTAGCAAGTGAGGGATGGGAAGGCCACCCGACCATGACCCATCTTGTCCCATTGTCAACCCTATTTTGACAAAATAGTTTGACTAGTTTTAAACTTATCGAAAGTTGTCAACGATGGTGTCAAGATTTGAAGATAGAGAACTTATTTGGGAAAAATTCACGTCTAAGATTTTAGTTATGACCTATTTAAAACACAAAAATCAGGTTTAAATTTCAAAAATCAGATACTATTAAATTCTATTTATGAAATTATTAATTATAAAGTATTTTATTGATTAAATATATTAAGATTACAAATCTATACAATTCGACCACAAATTTCTCGAATTAATTGGTTACAAATTATTTATCTGTTACAGATCAAAAAAATTTATAAATCACAAATTATTCTCGATTACTGATCAAAAATTTTATAAGTTACAACTTATTCATCAATTACAAAATCAGAAATTTATAGTTTGCAATTTATTTAACAGTCAAAAATTATCAAATGAATCGTTCACAAGTAATTTCTCGATCACAATTTAGTCAATTGTGAGTTACAATCACGTTTTTTAGGCCACATACTATTTATTTATTACAAATTAACTAATTTATTGCTCACAATTGACCAAATAATTGATCACAAATTATTTATTAGCCACATATTAACTAATTTATTGTTACATTCAAACAAATAATTGGTTGCCAACATCCTCATTCCCCATCCACCCCACCAACTATTCAGTTAGACCACAACTCATCTTATCCACCTCAGCTCCATCACCAACACCAACCTACCACTTCACAATCACAACCCCACCAAAAAAATCTTCAATCTGCCGTCGCCGCCGCCACTACCACCACCATCGCTAGTATCAACAAAAATACCGCACCCGTGGGTCTAACGAAATCACCACTGTCGCCACCTCCATATCTAACAAAGCCACTGTCGCCACAGATTTAACAACACCAACGTCAGATCCACCATCAATCTAAAAAAATCCACCTCCACCGTCAAATCCACCACCATCTCTACTTACAAAAACCATAGCCAAAACATGTAAACCATTGCTACCACTATTCACTGCACAAGGCTCCTTAGCGCGCGACTTCTCTACGCAGCATGCATGGGACAACTGTGCAGCAGAGAAGCCTTGTCGACCCTGCGAGCAGCTTCTACACGCGATGCTGTATAGAGAAACCTCACTGACGACGATGCTTAGCCTCGTACAATGCTGATCCGACGTATAGGCGTTTGGCGGCAACGGTGAGGTAGAGTAAAGTAGAGAGATAATAAATTGAGGAGGAAGAAAACAAATATTAGAATTTGGGTATATAATTAATTGAATTTTATATATATATAATTCAATTAATTATATACCCAAATCCTAATATTCAAACTTTTTAAAATGTGTGGTTAAAAAATTGTGAAATTCATGAAAGATGTGATTAATATTGATTATTTGGTTTTGACTCAAATTAAAATCTGAGCTATATATATGAGTCCCACATCGAATTGGGTCTTTTTTTAATTTTAGCCCATTTTCCTTAATGGGCTCAACCTGGAAGCCCAAAATCAACATTCGTTCAATACGATGCATGCAATCCGACGCGTCAGAAATGTGACACGTCACATTTTTACAACTTCTTACTGGCAATAGTGACACTGCCATTGCTGATTTCCTGCACTTTCTCACACAATATGAGTGTATAAAATCAAAATCACCGACGAGAGAGAGAAAGAGAGTGAGTCAAATGGAGGACGAGCATGTTCCAGAGAGTGTAAGGCGACGAATCGAGGAAATACTCAAGGAAATTGAAGAAGAGGAGGAGGAGGAGGATTATGACTAGTAATAAAAACTGCTCAATTTTCTTTTCTTGAGGGGGCCATTTTTCTGATGATTTTTTCCCCTTGCATTTACTTATCAAAAACTTTTTGAAAAAATTGGAACATGATTATGATGATTGGATTATTTAATTTTATTTTGCTTTGCTGACTGTGCGTGCATATTTGGAATTATGGTTTTGAATATTGGTTTAGAAGTTTTTATTTTTGTTTTAATGAGCTCCAAGTAATCTCTAAATTTATAATGCTCCACCATATATATAAATTAAATATAGTCAGGAATATTGTTCAATTTTTCGTTTTTTAGGAGGATAATTTTTCACTTGATTTTCTCCCTCTGCTTTTAATTTTTAGAAAATTGGACAAAGATTACGATGATTCGATTGTTTTACTTTTTTCTTCATTTAACCGTGCATGTTTTAAATTTAGGATTTTTGGATGTCAGAAAGTAGAGATTGTAAGATTGAACAATGGAGTTCGGATTGAACGTATCGTTTTTATTTTTGTTTTAATGAAATCCCAGTAATCACTATATGTAAATGTTAAACCCAATAGTAAGTCGTTTGATGTTTAGTCAAATTTGTTCAATTTTTTTTTTTTTTTAGGGGAATAATTAGTCAATTGATTTTCTCTCTTTGCATTTGCTTTTTCACATACTGGAACAAGTTTACCACGATTGAATTATTTTACATTTTTATCCTTTTAGCTGTGCAAGTTTGGATTCAGGGTTTTGGATGTCAGGAAGCAGAGATTAAGTTCCACAGTTGAATATATAGTGTTTATTTTTCAATTCAGGACATCCAAGTAATCAAAAGATTTGTTATGCTCTTAATGCCTCTTATGTAAATGATAGACCCAAGAATAAGTTTGACGTTTAGTTATTTTGTTTTACACAGGCATGTATACAACGGCTGATAAGACCATGGACTTAGCTAATGGACTTTACATTGCTTGTGTGTGCATTGAATAACCCTCTTGCTATTTTGATTTAAATGAAATTTGAAAAATTTGAAAATCGAAATAGCAGAAATTGTTATTACTAGCATCATTTATATTTTTGACATTATAGAACTCCATACTATTATCATCAATCGATAAAGTATACTCTGTTAAAATTAGTTGAAGACAAGGACCAAATGGTAGACAGACAATCCTTTAGTTCTTTACCTGAAGTGGTTGGACTACCAAGTACAAGAAAACTTAAGTGGTTGGACTACCAAGTACAAGAAAACTTTGGCTTGTGGCAGTTTGTTTGGTAGCATGTCTCTATATATATTTGTTTGTAGCCAGCTAGGTTCTGTCTTGTTTGCTAGTGTATCTATATTTTTTTTGACTTTCTTGTAATTGGTGATGTTATGACTAATTTCTGTTTTTTTTTTTTTTTTTTTTGTGGTTTTTAGCCAGCCAGGTTCTGCATCTGGTCATTTCACCTATGACCGCTCTTTGGCTGCCTCGCATTCATATCTTGGTGGTGGGCAATTTATTATTATTATTTTCTGTTTTCTTTTTCTGTACTTCTTTTCTTAATTAAAAATAATGGTTCCCAGAGGCTGAAGAAACTCACAATAGGATAGGTTTTTTGGAGGGTGGTGCTGTGCTGATCCTTCCTCTGTTCTATCTGGAAGGTACTAGGCTTAAAACTCCTTTTAATTCTGTAGTGGAAAATGGACAAACTGGTAATGAGGATCCCTTGTTTTTTCACTCCGTGTAACACTTCACAATTTGCATTTTGATGTCTTGCTATTCTCATTTCTTGTTAATCTAGGATGCTTCCATTTCAATCAACTGGATCTAAAATTAAGGTTTTTATTCACACGACCTACACATTTGATTATGTCTTTAGTGGTAATGAAATAAGGAGAGGGTAATTGCTTGTACATACCTAATTAGGATAACAATCACACTCATTCCTACTCAAAGAATGATTTAATATGTTCTGATTTAATCTAATTGCCATTTCCTAGCCGAAAACTTAGAAAATGTGAACTCGTCAGTTATCTGTTTTCCTGAGTAAGAAATAAGTACTCTCAGCGTGCGTGAGTTCTTATATGCATGTACTACCTCTTTATTTAGCTTCTACTTTTATTTAACTGCAATTCACCTTTTTACAGGTGTTGTTCTGTTCCCAGAGGCCACCCTTCCTCTCAGAGCAGTTTTACCTAGTTATAAAGCTGCT
>NW_019230477.1:205869-208564 GCF_002742605.1 Olea europaea var. sylvestris
GTCCTTTTGGATTGGCTTCTTTTCAACATTGCTTTCTTGATGTACCATGCTGTAACTGTTCCCTGATATGCCGTGAACTCTGTTAGTGTGATAGGCTACTGTTACAGGCACAAAGACCAAATTTGGTATATACATTCTGAGCAGTGTTCTGATATGACCCAGCAGTTGAGCTTAATTTCTTTCTATTTGAATGGCAGATTAAGCAATACTGGCGGCTTGAAGATGGCACTGTAAATGTTGTTACCCGTGGCCAGCAGCGTTTTTGTCTTAGGCACCGTTGGACTGATGACGATGGAGCAGTGAGTAACTGTTAGATACCCGACCGATTTATAAATGCTGTTCTTGCAGGGTTGACTTTTGAATTTTGCTCATTACTTTATTGTCAATAGCTTGTTGGAGAAGTTCAAATCATCCAAGAAGATTTACCATTGAGAACACCACAGGAGGCAGTTGGTAAACTTGCTCCATTAAAGAACTTGCGAATTGGTGGTACCTTCAAAGTGCCACCTTTAACTGGTTCTCAGACTAACCCTAATAATTATGAGGATGGAAATGATTCTGATGCAATGTCAGAGGCAAATTTTGAGAGGCTTCTTACTGAAACAGAAAGAAGGTTGCACCAATCTGCTCTTTGTTCTTGTTATGGTTCTGATGCTATTGACGAGACAAGTAGTGACGAAGAGAAGTTTGGGCAAGATTTGGAATGCCAACCTGGAAGATCTCAGTTAGACAATGATATGAAGCTGATGCATACCGAACGTAGCAAAAGGAATGAGGATGCTAGTCCAGGTGTTGGGAAAACAGCCTTTCTGGAGGTACAACCTTGCAACAGAGTGGAACAGGAGAACTACCCTATAAACCACTTTCGTGACGTTCCTAGAGCCTTCTGGCCCGGCTGGGTGTACCGCATGTACGATTCATATTCTCTTGCTCAAAAGGCAGCAGGTGATGTGGCTTTTCTTTCTTCCATCCATACTTCGTTATCTTCTCTTGCTTATTCCATAAACGTCTGGACGACTGGAACCGTATTTTGTATGAACATGTAGATGCATTTTTGTTTTCAGTTTCTGGATATAAGCATCAATTATTGGCAAGACCATAAAAATAGCAGTTCTGCAAAATCTTTATATTTATTTTTTGGATTATTCTTGGTGTACATCACCAAGTACATAAGGGTGTCCATAATGGACGGGCGGCCTCCACTAGGGGGGCGCCGGGTGTCCATCTTATGTACCCCCTATGTACACCAAGAATAACCCTTATTTTTTACATTTCAAATTTCAATTAGTCACTAGAGATCTTGTGCTTACTTTTTGGAATTCAATGGAAAAGATGGGTTCTATATGAAATCATGAAAACTCTGAAATTGTGTACGAGTAATCTCCTTTATTATAATATTGCAGATAGATGGAAGAATGTTGTAAGTGCACCAAGTATGGACGGGTTCGTGATGAAACCAATTCTGCTTTCATTTCAGATTGCTGGTAAAATTCCTGTATCTGATTCAACAAGGCAAGAACTTTTGGAGATTGATTCAATTTCTTATAGATTGCGGAGGGAAATTGAGTTACTTGAGAGTCTTGATCGTATTCGTTGTAAAATATGTCAGGTAAAACCGTACTAAACCAGTCTTCACTGTGTCCATTGACAATGTATACACACTTCTTTTTTGCATGTGTTCGGTATTGAGTCTTCATTTAAAGTACTAATAACTTTTATTTCCTTCCCTCATAGGCTCTGTTTGCAAAGCGAAGTGATATCTTAGTGATCTCTACTGAGGGCCCACTTGGTGCTTATGTTAATGCATTTGGGTTTGTATATGAGATAATGACACTCCGCAAAGCGCAGGGAATTGCAATCGTAGGAGTTCCAGTAAGAGACTACAGCTGGTTTCCTGGGTAAGGTTCCTTTTTCTTCTGATCAACACGTCCTACAATGGTACTAGTCATATTAGTTTGAACAGAAAGTATTATTGATGCAGGTATGTATGGCAAGTTACTCAATGTATGTCATGTGGATACTCAACGGGCTGGTTCTTCACGGCCTTAAAGAAGGAAACACGACCCTTTACTTTTTGGGGTGTTACTACCTCACAAATTCTGGTCGAATCGCATTGAAACTCTTGGAGATACAACTGAATAATGTAATTCCCGGCGCTTTCAATATGTAGATGCTATTTGATAGCATATATATGTGATTGTGTGACAGCTCTGGTGGGCAAGAATAAAACGATATAACCTGGAAACATGTGGCAAACTTGTGGCCAAGACTGCATGATGCACTCTTTTCTTATTTCTATGTTGGTATATCAGTTGAAATTATTATAGGCAAATTCCTGTGGTGCTATGAGATGTTGAATTATAGTTTAGAAGAATAGATCTGGAGAACTTTTGATTGAATGCATCTTCTAGAAATTGCTAGGTCGAGCCCTTGCTAGGTAGGTCACCAAACTATAACAAGAATTTCCGGTATTCAAGGCTGTATATCGAATTAAGAAGCCAATTTATTACAAACAAACTAATCAACTGAAAACTTGAAAGATACTTAGAGACCTTGCCAAATAAGTGAAACAACAACGAAGAAAGAGCCATTTGAGTTTATTACTAAAGACAAATGATTTCAAGTTTGCTAGATTCGTGTATTTCAGCTACCATTAGTGGAATAACTAATGAAAAAATCAACTTGCTGAGAGCAT
>NW_019230478.1:0-3139 GCF_002742605.1 Olea europaea var. sylvestris
TTTAGCCAAATTCTTTCATTTTGGCCTCCGAATAATTAATTTCCGTATTAATTATGTCAGGTTGAAAAAGTGCCGGACAGAAAATTAACAAAGTGAAACCGCACTAGTGGCAATTTTGTCGTTTGTCGTGACGATGTTGGAATGGGACAAAATTTGGTAGGTTGATTAGAAACGACACTTGAAATTGAACTCGGGGCATAGATCCAGGATCACGGATTTTAGCCAACTTCCTCCATTTGGGCCTCCGAATAATTAATTTTCGTATTAATTATGTCAGGTTGAAGATGTGCAGGACAAAAAATTAACAAAGCATAGTCGCACCAGGGGCAATTTTGTCATTTGTCACGACGGTGTGGGAATGGGCCGAAATTTGACAGGTTGATTGAAAATGGCCCGCGAAATTGGACGAGGGGCACAGACTCGGGATCACGGGATTTTAGCCAAATTCCTTCGTTTGGGCCTCCGAATAATTAATTTTCGTATTAATTACGTCAGTTTGAAAAAGTGCTGGACATAAAATTGACAAAGCAAAACCGCACTAGTGGCAACTTTGTCATTTGTCGCGACGGTGTCGGAATGGGACGAAATTTGGTAGGTTGATTAGAAACGACCCGCGAAATTGGACTAGGGGCACAGACCCAGGATCAAAGGGTTTTAGCCAACTTCCTCCATTTGAGACTCCGAATAATTAATTTCTGTATTAATTATGTCAGGTTGAAGATGTGCGGGACAAAAAATTAACAAAGCAAAACCGCACCAGGGGCAATTTTATCATTTGTCGCGACGGTGTTGGAATGGGCCGAAATTTGGCAGTTGATTAGAAACGGCCCGCGAAATTAGACTCGTGGCACAGACCCGGGATCATGGGTTTTAGTCAAATTCCTTCTTTTGGGCGTCCGAATATTTAATTTTCGTATTAATTACATCAGGTTTAAGAAGTGTTGGACGGAAAATTAACAAAGAAAAACCGCACCAGGGGTAATTTTGTCTTTTGTCGCGACAGTGTCGGAATGGGTCAAAATTTTGTAGGTTGATTGGAAACGGCCTGCGAAATTGGACACAGGGCACAGACTTAGGATCACGAGATTTTAGCCAAATTCCTTCGTTTGAGCCTCCGAATAATTAATTTTCGTATTAATTATGTAAGGTTGAAGAAGTGATGGACAGAAAATTAATAAAGAAAAACCGTACTAGGGGCAATTTTGTCATTTGTCACGACGGTGTCGAAATTCATCGAAATTTGGAAGGTTGATTGGAAATGGCACACGAAATTGGACTCAGGGCATGGACTCGGGATCACGAGATTTTAGCTAAATTCCTTCGTTTGGGCCTCCAAATAATTAATTTTCGTATTAATTATGTCCGGTGGAAGAAGTGTAGGACAGAAAATTTACAAAGAAAACCCGCACCAGGGGCAATTTTGGCATTTGTCACGACGGTGTCGGAATGGGCCGAAATTTGGCAGGTTGATTGGAAACGGCCCTTCAAAATTGGACTCGAGGCACAGACCCGGGATCACGGGATTGTAGCCAAATTCCTTCATTTGGGCCTCCGAATAATTAATTTTCTTATTAATTATGTCAAGTTGAAGAAGTGATGGACACAAATTTAACAAAGCAATGCCGTACCGGGGGCAATTTTGTCATTTGTCACGACGTTGTCGGAATGGGCCAAAATTTGGCAGGTTGATTGGAAACGATCCTCGAAATTGGACTCGGGGCACAGACTCGAGATCACAGAATTTTAGCCAAATTCCTTCTTTTGGGCGTCCGAATAAATAATTTTCGTATTAATTATGTCAGGTTGAAGAAGTGTTGGATGAATCATACCAGGGAAATTTTGTCATTTGTCGTGACAGTGTAGGAATGGGTCAAAATTTGGCAGGTTGACTAGAAATGGCCAGCGAAATTGGACACGGGGCGTGGACCAGGGATCACGGGATTTTAGCCAAATTCCTTCGTTTGGGCCTCCAAATAAATAATTTCTGTGTTAAATATGTCAGGTTGAAGAAGTGCAGGACAGAAAATTTACAAAGAAAAATCGGTCTAGGAGCAATTTCGTCATTTGTCGCGACGGTGTCGGAATGTACTGAAATTTGGCTTGTTGATTGGAAATGACCCGCGAAATTGGACTCGGGGCACAGACCCGGGATCACGGGATTTTAGCCAAATTCCTATGTTTGGGCCTCCTAATAATTAATTTCCTTATTATTTATGTCACGTTGAAGAAGTGATGGACACAAAATTAACAAAGCAATGCCGCACCGAGGGCAATTTTCTCGTTTGTCGCGACGTTGTCGGAATGGGCCGAAATTTGGCAGGTTGATTGGAAATTGCCCGCGAAATTGGACTCGGGGCACAGACCCGAGATCACGGGATTTTAGCCAAATTCCTACATTTGGGGTCCGAATAATTAATTTTCGTATTAATTATGTTAGGTGGCAGAAGTGTTGGATGGAAAATTAACAAAGAAAAATCACACTAGGGGCAATTTTGTCATTTGTCGCGACGGTGTAGGAATGGGTCAAAATTTGGTAGGTTGATTAGAAACGGCCCGCGAAATTGGACACGGGGCGCAGACCTGGGATCACAGGATCTTAGCCAAATTCCTTCGTTTGGGCCTCCGAATAATTAATTTTCCCAGTAATTATGTCAGGTCGAAGAAGTGTCAGACAAAAAATTAACAAAAAAATCGCACCAGGGGCAATTTTGTCATTTGTCGTGACGGTGTCGGAATGGGGCGAAATTTGGCAGGTTGATTGGAAATGGCCCACGAAATTGGACTCGAGACATAGACCCGGGATCACGAGATTTTAGCCAAATTCCTTCGTTTCGGACTCTGAATAATTAATTTCCGTATTAATTATGTCAGGTTGAAGAAGTGCTGGACAAAAAATTAACAAAAAAAGTCACACCAGGGGCAATTTTGTCATTTGTCGTGACGGTGTCGAAATGGGTCAAAATTTAGCAGGTTGATTGGAAACGGGCTGCGAAATTGGTCCCGGGGCATAGACCCAGGATCACGCTAATTTAGCCAAATTCCTTCGTTTGGGCCGTCGAATAACTAATTTCTTTATTAATTATGTCAGGATGAAGATGTGGTGAACAGAAAATTAACAAAGTAAAATCGCACCAGGGGC
>NW_019230479.1:0-3139 GCF_002742605.1 Olea europaea var. sylvestris
TTTCCGATCAACCAGTCAAATTTGAGCCCATTCCGTCAACGTCGCGAAAAATGACGAAATTTCCCCCAGCGCGATTTTTGTTTTCGATCAACCTGTCAAATTTTAGCCAATTCCGAAACAGTAGCAAAAAATGACGAAATTACCCCCGGCGCGGTTTTTGTCCACCGATAAACCTGTCAAATTTGAGCCCATTCCGACATAGTTAGGAAAAATGACGAAATTGCCACCGGCGCGATTTTTGTTTCCGATCAACCTGTCAAATTTTAGCCCATTCCGACACAGTCGCGAAAAATGATGAAATTACACCCGGCGCGATTTTTGTTCCCGATCAACCTGTCAAATTTTAGCCCATTCCGACACAGTCGATAAAAATTACGAAATTGCCCCCGCACGCGATTTTTATTTCCGATCAATTTGCCAAATTTCAGACCATTCCGACACAGTCGTGAAAACTGACGAAATTGCCCCGGCGCGATTTTTGTTTCCGATCACCCAGTCAAATTTGAGCCCATTCCGTCACTGTCGCGAAAAATGACGAAATTTCCCCCAGCGCGATTTTTGTTTCCGATCAACCTGTCAAATTTTAGCTAATTCCGACACAGTAGCGAAAAATGACGAAATTACCCCCGGCGCGATTTTTGTCCTCCAATAAACCTGTCAAATTTGAGCCCATTCCGACACAGTTAGGAAAAATGACGAAATTGCCCCCGGCGCGATTTTTGTTTCCGATCAACCTGTCAAATTTTAGCCTATCCTGACACAGTCGCGAAAAATGACGAAATTGCCCCTGGCGTGGTTTTTGTTGCCGATCAACCAGTCAAATTTTAGCCCATTCCGACACAGTCGCGAAAAATGACGAAATTGCCCCTGGCGTGGTTTTTGTTGCCGATCAACCAGTCAAATTTTAGCCCATCCCGACACAGTCGCGAAAAATGACGAAATTGCCCCTGGCGTGGTTTTTGTTGCCGATCAACCAGTCAAATTTTAGCCCATCCCGACACAGTCGCGAAAAATGACGAAATTGCCCCTGGCGTGGTTTTTGTTGCCGATCAACCAGTCAAATTTTAGCCCATCCCGACACAGTCGCGAAAAATGACGAAATTGCCCCTGGCGTGGTTTTTGTTGCCGATCAACCAGTCAAATTTTAGCCCATCCCGACACAGTCGCGAAAAATGACGAAATTGCCCCTGGCGTGGTTTTTGTTGCCGATCAACCAGTCAAATTTTAGCCCATTCCGACATAGTCGCGAAAAATGACGAAATTGCCGTCGGCGCGATTTTTTATTTCCGATCAACCTTTCAAATTTGAGCCCATTCCGACATCTTCGCGAAAAATGACGAAATCGCCCCCGGCGCGATTTTTGTTTCCGATCAACCAATCAAATTTAAGCCAATTTCGACACAGTCGCGAAAAATGATGGAATTACACCCGGCGCGGTTTTGTTCCCGATGAACCTGTCAAATTTTAACCCATTCCGACACAGTCGATATAAATGACGACATTGCCCCCGCGCGCGATTTTTATTTCCGATCAATTTGCCAAATTTCAGACCATTCCGACACAGTCGTGAAAACTGACGAAATTGCCCCGGCGCGATTTTTGTTTCCGATCAACCAGTCAAATTTGAGCCGATTCCGTCACCGTTGCGAAAAATGACGAAATTTCCCCAGCGCGATTTTTGTTTCCGATCAACCTGTCAAATTTTAGCCAATTCCGACACAGTAGCGAAAAATGACGAAATTACCCCCGGCGCGGTTTTTGTCCCCCAATAAACCTGTCAAATTTGAGCCCATTCCGACACAGTCGAGAAAAATGACGAAATTGCCCCCGGCGCGATTTTTGTTTCCGATCAACCTGTCAAATTTTAGCCAATTCCGACACAGTAGCGAAAAATGACGAAATTACCCCCGGCGCGGTTTTTGTCCCCCAATAAACCTGTCAAATTTGAGCCCATTCCGACACAGTCACGAAAAATGACGAAATTGCCCCTGGCGTGGTTTTTGTTTCCGATCAACCAGTCAAATTTTAGCCCATTCCGACACAGTCGCGAAAAATGACGAAATTACCCCCGGCACGATTTTTATTTCCGATCAATTTGCCAAATTTCAGACCATTCCAACACGGTCGTGAAAACTGACGAAATTGCCCCAGCGCGATTTTTGTTTCAGATCAACCAGTCAAATTTGAGCCCATTCCGTCACCTTCACGAAAAATGAGGAAATTTCCCCCAGCGCGATTTTTGTTTCCGATCAACCTGTCAAATTTTAGCCAATTCTGACACAGTGGCGAAAAATGACGAAATTACCCCCGGCGCGGTTTTTGTCCCCCAATAAACCTGTCAAATTTGAGCCCATTCCGACACAGTTAGGAAAAATGACGAAATTGCCCCCGGCTCGATTTTTGTTTCCGATCAACCTGTCAAATTTTAGCCAATTCTGACACAGTCGCGAAAAATGACGAAATTGCCCCTGGCATGGTTTTTGTTGCCGATCAACCAGTCAAATTTTAGCCCATTCCGACACAGTCGCGAAAAATGACGAAATTGCCCCGGCACGATTTTTATTTCCGATCAATTTGCCAAATTTCAGACCATACGACACAGTCGTGAAAACTGACGAAATTGCCCCGGCGCGATTTTTGTTTCCGATCAACCAGTCAAATTTGAGACCATTCCATCACCGTCGCGAAAAATGACGAAATCTCCCCCAGCGCGATTTTTGTTTCCGATCAACCAATCAAATTTTAGCCCATTCCGACATAGTCGCGAAAAATGACGAAATTGCCGTCGGCGCGATTTTTTATTTCCGATCAACCTTTCAAATTTGAGCCCATTCCGACATCTTCGCGAAAAATGACGAAATTGCCCCCGGCGCGATTTTTGTTTCCGATCAACCAATCAAATTTAAGCCAATTTCGACACAGTCGCGAAAAATGATGAAATTACACCCGGCGAGGTTTTTGTTCCCGATCAACCTGTCAAATTTTAGCCAATTCCGACACAGTCGATAAAAATGACGAAATTGCCCCCGCGCGCGATTTTTATTTCGGATCAAACGGCGATATTTCAGCCAATTCCGACACAGTCGATAAAAATGACGAAATTGCCCCCGGCGCGATTTTTGTTCCCGATCAACCCGTC
>NW_019230480.1:0-3138 GCF_002742605.1 Olea europaea var. sylvestris
GACACAGTCGTGAAAAATGACGAAATTGCCCCCGACCCGATTTTTGTTCCTGATAAGCCTGTTAAATTTGAGCCCATTCCGACACCGTCGCGAAAAATGACGAAATCGCCACCAGCGCGATTTTTGTTTCTGATCAACCTGTCAAATTTTAGTCCATTCCTACACAGTCGGGAAAAATGACGAAATTGCCCCCGGTGCAGTTTTTGTTTACGATCAACCTGTCAAATTTTAGCCCATTCCTACATAGTCGTGAAAAATGACGAAATTGCCCCCGGAGCGATTTTTTGTTTCCGATCAACCTGTCAAATTTCAGCCAATTCCGACACAGTCGAGAAAAATGACGAAATTGCCCCCGGCGCGATTTTTGTTTCCGATCAACCAATCAAATTTTAGCCAATTCCGACACAGTCGCGAAAAATGACGAAATTACACCCGGCGAGATTTTTGTTTCCTATCAACAAGTCAAATTTGAGCCCATTCCGACACAGTCGCGAAAAATGACGAAATTGCCCCCTGCGCGAATTTTGTTCCTGATAAACCTGTCAAATTTTAGCCCATTCCGACGCAGTCGAGAAAAATGACGAAATTGACCACGGGGCGATTTTTGTTTCCGATCAACCGGCCAAATTTGAGCCCATTCCGACACAGTCGAGAAAAATGACGAAATCGCCCCCGGCGCGATTTTTGTTTCCGATCAACCAGTCAAATTTTAGCTAATTCCGACACAGTCGCGAAAAATTACGAAATTGCCTGGCGCGATTTTTGTTTCCGATCAACCTGTCAAATTTGAGCCCATTCCGACACAGTCGAGAAAAATGACGAAATCGCCCCCGGCGCGATTTTTGTTTCCGATCAACCAATCAAATTTTAGCCAATTCCGACACAGTCGCGAAAAATGACGAAATTACACCCGGCGCGGTTTTTGTTCCCGATCAACCAGTCGAATTTGAGCTCATTCCGACACAGTCGCGAAAAATGACGAAATCGCCCCCAGCGCGATTTTTGTTTCCGATCAACCTGTCAAAGTTTAGTCCATTCCTACGCAGTCGGGAAAAATGATGAAATTGCCCCCGGCGCGATATTTTGTTTACGATCAACCTGTCAAATTTTAGCCCATTCCTACACAGTCGTGAAAAATGACGAAATTGCCCCCGGAGCGATTTTTTGTTTTCGATCAACCTGTCAAATTTCAGCCAATTCCGACAGTCGAGAAAAATGACGAAATTGCCCCCGGCGCGATTTTTGTTTCCGATCAACCAATCAAATTTTAGCCAATTCCGACACAGTCGCGAAAAATGACGAAATTACACCCGGCGCGGTTTTTGTTCCCGATCAACCAGTCGAATTTGAGCTCATTCCGACACAGTCGCGAAAAATGACGAAATCGCCACCAGCGCGATTTTTGTTTCCGATCAACCTGTCAAAGTTTAGTCCATTCCTACGCAGTCGGGAAAAATGATGAAATTGCCCCCGGCGCGATATTTTGTTTACGATCAACCTGTCAAATTTTAGCCCATTCCTACACAGTCGTGAAAAATGACGAAATTGCCCCCGGAGCGATTTTTTGTTTTCGATCAACCTGTCAAATTTCAGCCAATTCCGACAGTCGAGAAAAATGACGAAATTGCCCCCGGCGCGATTTTTGTTTCCGATCAACCAATCAAATTTTAGCCAATTCCGACACAGTCGCGAAAAATGACGAAATTACACCCGGCGCGATTTTTGTTTCCGATCAACAAGTCAAATTTTAGCCCATTCCGACACAGTCGAGAAAAATGACAAAATTGCCCCGGGGCGATTTTTGTTTCCGATCAACCAATCAAATTTTAGCCAATTCCGACACAGTCGCGAAAAATGACGAAATTACACCCGGCGCGATTTTTGTTTCCGATCAACAAGTCAAATTTTAGCCCATTCCGACACAGTCGAGAAAAATGACAAAATTGCCCCGGGGCGATTTTTGTTTCCGATCAACCAATCAAATTTTAGCCAATTCCGACACAGTCGCGAAAAATGACGAAATTTCACCCGGCGCTATTTTTGTTCCCGATCAACATGTCAAATTTGAGCCCATTCCGACACAGTCGAGAAAAATGACAAAATTGCCCCGGTGCGATTTTTGTTTCCGATCAACCAATCAAATTTTAGGTAATTTCGACACAGTCGCGAAAAATGACGAAATTACACCCGGCGAGATTTTTGTTTCCCATCAACAAGTCAAATTTGAGCCCATTCCGACACAGTCGCGAAAAATGACGAAATTGCCCTCTGCGCGATTTTTGTTCCCGATAAACCTGTCAAATTTTAGGCCATTCCGACGCAGTCGAGAAAAATGACGAAATTGCCCGCGGGGCGATTTTTGTTTCCGATCAACCGGCCAAATTTGAGCCCATTTCGACACAGTCGAGAAAAATGACGAAGTCGCCCCCGTTGCGATTTTTGTTTCCTATCAACAAGTCAAATTTGAGCCCATTCCGACACAGTCGCGAAAAATGACGAAGTTGCCCTCTGCGCGATTTTTGTTCCAGATAAACCTGTCAAATTTTAGCCCACTCCGACGCAGTCGAGAAAAATTACGAAATTGCCACGGCGCGATTTTTGTCTCCGATCAACCTATCAAATTTGAGCCCATTCCGACACAGTCGAGAAAAATGACGAAATCGCCGACGGCGCGATTTTTGTTTCCGATCAACCAGTCATATTTTAGCCAATTCCGACACAGTCGCGAAAAATTACGAAATTGCCCCGGCTCGATTTTTTTTTCCGATCAACCTGTCAAATTTGAGCCCATTCCGACAGAGTCGAGAAAAATGACGAAATTGCCCCCGGCGAGATTTTTATTTCAGATCAAACTGCCAAATTTCAGCCAATTCCGAAACAGTCGAGAATAATGACGAAATTGCCCCCGGCGCGGTTTTTGTTTCCGATCAACAAGTCAAATTTCAGCCAATTCCGACACTGTCGCGAAAAATGACGAAATTACACCTGGCGCGGTTTTTTTCCCGATCAACCAGTCGAATTTGAGCTCATTACGACACAGTCACGAAAAATGACAAAATCGCCACCAGCGCGATTTTTGTTTCCGATCAACCTGTCAAATTTTAGTCCATTCCTACACAGTCGGGAAAAATGACGAAA
>NW_019230481.1:0-3138 GCF_002742605.1 Olea europaea var. sylvestris
AACGGTCGCTACATTTCTGAAAACAACTTATGGTCCCAAAACGGACACCGTCCCCGAAAGTTATGCTCAATTCCTCGAACGCCATCAATCCAAATATACAGCTGCACGTTCTTAAAAAAATGGTCAAAATCCCTCATACGTCATGACGAAGTTGTTAGTTCAATCCAAAAGGGTCGCTACATTTCCGAAAAGTACTTATGGGCCCAAAACGGACACCGTTTGCATAAGTTACGCTCATTTCTTCGAAGCTCGAAAATCCAAGCGTGAAAAATATGCGAGCGATCGTTCTTCAAAAAAAGGTCGAAAACCCTAATACGTCATTACGAAATTGTGAACTAAACCCACAACGGTCGCTACATTTCCGAAAACAACTTATGGTCCCAAAACGGACACCGTCCCCAAAAGTTGTGCTCAATTCCTCGAACGCCATCAATCCAAATATGCAGCTGCACGTTCCTAAAAATATGGTCAAAATCCCTCATACGTCATGACGAAGTTGTTAGTTCAATCCAAAAAGGTCGCTACATTTCCGAAAAGTACTTATGGGCCCAAAACGGACACCGTTTGCATAAGTTACGCTCATTTCTTCGAAGCTCGAAAATCCAAGCGTGAAAAATATGCGAGCGATCGTTCTTCGAAAAAAGGTCGAAAACCCTAATACGTCATTACGAAATCGTGAACTAAACCCACAACGGTCGTTACATTTCCGAAAAGTACTTATGGGCACAAAACGGACACCGTTTGCATAAGTTACGCTCATTTCTTCTAAGCTCGAAAATCCAAGCGTCAAAAATATGCGAGTCGTCGTTCTTCAAAAAAAGGACGAAATCTCTAATAGGTCATTGCGAAATCGTGAGCTAAACACAGAACGGTCGCTACATTTCCGAAAACTACTTATGGTCCCAAAACGGACACCGTCTGCGAAAGTTATGCTCAATTCCTCGAACGCCGTCAATCCAAATATGCAGCTGCACGTTCTTAAAAAAATGGTCAAAATCCCTCATACGTCACGACGAAGTTGTGAGTTCAATCCAAAAGGGTCGCTACATTTCCGAAAAGTACTTATGGGCCCAAAACGGACACCGTTTGCATAAGTTACGCTCATTTCTTCGAAGCTCGAAAATCCAAGCGTGAAAAATATGCGAGCGATCGTTATTCAAAAAAAGGTCGAAAACCCTAATACGTCATTATGAAATCGTGAACTAAACCCACAACGGTCGCTACCTTTCCGAAAACAACTTATGGTCCCAAAACGGACACCGTCCCCGAAAGTTATGCTCAATTCCTCGAACGCCGTCAATCCAAATATGCAGCTGCACGTTCTTCAAATAATGGTCAAAATCCCTCATATGTCACGACGAAGTTGTGAGTTCAATCCAAAAGGGTCGCTACATTTCCGAAAACAACTTATGGTCCCAAAACGGACACCGTCCCCGAAAGTTATGCTCAATTCCTCGAACGCCATCAATCCAAATATGCAGCTGCACGTTCTTAAAAAAATGGTCAAAATCTCTCATACGTCATGACGAAGTTGTTAGTTCAATCCAAAAGGGTCACTACATTTCCGAAAAGTACTTATGGGCCCAAAACGGACACCGTGGGCAAAAGTTACGCTCAATTCTTGTTACGTCGACTCTCCAAGCGTTCCAAATATGCAAGTGCTCGTTCTTTCGAAAAATGGCCGAAATCCCTCATACGTCACGACGAAGTTGTGAGTTCAATCCGAAAGGGACGCCACATTTCCGAAAAGTACTTATGGGCCCAAAACGGACACCGTGGGCAAAAGTTACGCTCAATTCTTGTTACGTCGACTCTCCAAGCGTTCCAAATATGCAAGTGCTCGTTCTTTCGAAAAATGGCCGAAATCCCTCATACGTCACGACGAAGTTGTGAGTTCAATCCGAAAGGGACGCCACATTTCCGAAAAGTACTTATGGGCCCAAAACGGACACCGTTTCCATAAGTTACGCTCATTTCTTCGAAGCTCGAAAATCCAAGCGTCAAAAATATGCGAGTTGTCGTTCTTCAAAAAAAGGACAAAAACCCTAATACGTCATTACGAAATCGTGAGCTAAACCCACAACGGTCGCTACATTTTCAAAAACTACTTATGGTCCCAAAACGGACACCGTCTGTGAAAGTTATGATCAATTCCTCGAACGCCGTCAATCCAAATATACAGCTGCACGTTCTTCAAAATATGGTCAAAATCCCTCATACGACACGACGAAGTTGTGAGTTCAATCCGAAAGGGTCGCCACATTTCCGAAAAGTACTTATGGGCCCAAAACGGACACCGTTTCCATAAGTTACGCTCATTTCTTCGATGCTCGAAAATCCAAGCGTCAAAAATATGCGAGCGGTCGTTCTTCAAAAAAAGGACGAAAACCCTAATACGTCGTTAGGAAACATGAGCTAAACGCACAATGGTCGCTACATTTTCGAAAACTACTTATGGTCCCAAAACGGACATCGTCTGCGAAAGTTATGATCAATTCCTCGAACGCCGTCAATCCAAATATGCAGCTGCACGTTCTTCAAAAAATGGTCAAAATCCCTCATACGACACGACGAAGTTGTGAGTTCAATCCAACAGGGTCGCTACATTTTCGAAAAGTACTTATGGACCCAGAACGGACACCGTTTGCATAAGTTACGCTCATTTCTTCGATGCTCGAAAATCCAAGCGTCAAAACGCCATCAATCCAAATATGCAGCTGCACGTTCTTCAAAAAATGGTCAAAATCCCTCATACGACACGACGAAGTTGTGAGTTCAATCCAACAGGGTCGCTACATTTTCGAAAAGTACTTATGGACCCAGAACGGACACCGTTTGCATAAGTTACGCTCATTTCTTCGATGCTCGAAAATCCAAGCGTCAAAACGCCATCAATCCAAATATGCAGCTGCACGTTCTTCAAAAAATGGTCAAAATCCCTCATACGTCCCGACGAAGTTGTGAGTTCAATCCAAAAGGGTCGCTACATTTTCGAAAAGTACTTATGGGTCCAAAACGGACACTGTTTCCATAAGATACGCTTATTTCTTCGATTCTCGAAAATCCAAGCTTTAAAAATATGCGAGCGGTCGTTCTTCAAAAAAAGGACGAAAACCCTAATACGTCATTACGAAATCG
>NW_019230482.1:0-3138 GCF_002742605.1 Olea europaea var. sylvestris
TACAAGGAAATTTGTTCTTAACCCAACCCAATCCAAGAAATATATATGCTCTCCCAAGATATGTAACATTATATGTTAGCCTGGGTGCTGTTTGGGATGACAAGCCAAATTATTTGCCCCAAGCCAGATGCAAGCATGCCATTGCACCCAAAAATAAAAATAAAATAAAATAAATTTCTATCTTAGTCTAGCAAATATATTTGGGAATACTAGGTCTCTATAATAAATTGGCAACAGATTTCATCAGTAATTGTGCAAGTTCTTGAATGCTTCTGTAGGACAACAGACATGATAAAGGGTTTGGAAGGTTTAAGTAAACAAAAGATAGATTTGATGCCAATTTTACCTGGCAATATCCAATGCAAAACTGATTGCTGTCGATGGATTCAGTGCCCCCTTTTCCTTTAGGTATTGATGTAGATCCCCCTATAAAGGAATATAAAATGCAACACTTAGGACAGGACACTCCATTGTCGGTGGTAAGAACATTCTGCTTCAACATGGGAAACAGATTCACTTACCCCCCTCAAATACTATGTAATTAGCATTAAAGGCTTCTTTTCAGTGGCCGCTCCAAGAAATTGGACTATATTTAGATGGCGAAGTTTAGCTAGCAAATTTACCTCATGTCTGAAGTCCTGACTGCATAGAGAGCAAGAGGCAAGTCATTTTGCTATATGTTAAGGAGAAATATGACGTGAAAGATATGGCTACAATTGGTTATTGGAATAGAAATTCCTAAAAGTTTACATTGTTTAATCTCAATTACTTTTTGAGCTAAATGAAGATAAATTACGCAATTGAACAAGGACTAGTAACCAAATGAAGAGTCAATAGCCACTTTGTAAAAATTTAAAGCTCTAATCTGTGAGTTCTGCTTGTTAATGCATTCTACTCAAATCAAAACAACCTATTACTAATAATATAAAAAAAAATGTAACATAATAAGCATTCCATAACAATCTTAACCCAGTTGTGAAACATACATCACCGATCTATCATCTGAGAGGATTGGAAGAATTCGTTTGACAGCTACAGGTGTTCCCTTCCAAGAAGCTTTTATTATCTCACCAAAAGACCCCTACCAATATCAGCCGTGATCAGGAGCTTTGCATAAAGATATAAATAATACACATAACTCAACTTAACAAAGCCAAATTACCAAGAGCATACGATATAAATAAGAAAACCATACGAGTATTTGAAGCAAAAATGGAGGGACATTCATTGACATTTCCAACCAACACAAAAAATTAAATAGACAGAAGGGACTACTGTACCATCAAGGTGCCGTTGTGGTGAACATGCCCCCCACCCCCAAATAATAGACAAAAGAAAAACAAGAAGCCCTTGAGGAATTCATAACGGGGTATCACTAATGCAGAAAGAAGATGGTAATGTGCCATAAAAGAGTGCAACCACAGAACACTTTAAAAAAAAAATCTCAGGAAGGCAATTATTCAGTAAATGTAACTTCTTTAAATGTTCTACTTTAAGAATAGAGGCAGACCATTACATTAGTGAAAAGAAAGAGAATATAGATCAAATAAATCAACATTTTGTGTCCTTTGAAAAAAAAAATTAAAAAAAAAATAGTATCGGATTGCCCCTGGTTTGACTACCATTCTTTGGGGAAGAAAAACAATGTTTTGAATAGTGATTTTTATGAGAATATGTGGTTAAGAAGTAAGGAAAAACTTTAGATTTACGTACAGAAAATTTTATTGTGTGAATATGTGGTTGAAAATGAGTACATAGAAAAAAAACTTGAAATAATGATCTTCAAACAAGGGTACGTAGAAAAAAGAGTTTTGCATCAAATTGAACAGTGATTAATGAACAAAAAAGAGTTAATCAGTAACTTTTGGATACAGACCTTCCCTATGATTGTTGCGTTTGTGAAGTCCAGTTCACCAGGATCAATCTCCCAGTCACATTTATTTGGAAGAGGAGGTGGAACAGGCCTAGGTTCAAAATGGCTTCCATTCTGGCCCTGCAACACACACGTAAAACTAAGTAGAAAAGCAAAAAAGTAATTATGCATGAAATTCTATACATGCAGAGAATAGATGATGACCACAACTTTAAATTTAACTGACTTGTGCATGCCAATGATGCCATGAATTTCAAGACCACATTCAAACAAGGCTGAGTAGCTCAGATTGGAAAGAAAGAAATTATGCTTAAAATTGATTTTAGGCTTCTATCGTTTCTCTCGGTGTTACAGCTAGTAAATATAGTGCAAATCAACCGTCTAAAATTATTTATATCACAAACTTAAAAAATTAAGTCAATTAATTTCCACTAAATACAATTATTACTAATTATTTGTACGCAATTAATAGAAATATTGTTACATACAATTAAAAGAAATTACAATAATACTATTGATATTTATAATTTATTTGAAATGACATATTTTATTAAATCGGTTAACAAAGCTTAATGAAAAACAATGCTTACTATTAGAATATACATTTCAAAACATGTATTATCCTATGGGCAACTATATCTCACACTTTTTTATTGAGTTTCAATGCAAACAACAAAAGTCTTGATAAAAAAACTAAAAATAAAAAGGAAGAAAAGTTGTAGGATGTTAACAAAAATATTGTGTAGTAATATTAATTACATTAACTACTTCCAAAAACATTATTAGTACATAAAAATATTAGGCATATCATTCGGTTGATACATAAAACGCACGTTTTACTACTTGTTACAATATAAAATAATATTTATTATAGTCTTAATTTAATTATATATGTAGATGAGCTTCGATTTTAAATGATCAAAATTAAATTAATTAATATAAAATTATCAGTATTCCAATATAAAAAATAAACTCTATACTTAAGGAGACTACATAAGTTAATTTGTAATTTATCAATCATTAATGCCACCTTTAATATATTATAATATTATTTCATATGTATATGTATATATATTATATTATTTATTATTTATATACATGAATTTGACTTAAATTAACGTTCATCTACTTATATAAATATGTTATAATTACACACAC
Source organism: Olea europaea var. sylvestris (assembly GCF_002742605.1). NCBI lineage: Eukaryota > Viridiplantae > Streptophyta > Magnoliopsida > Lamiales > Oleaceae > Olea > Olea europaea. Next base: position 3,032 of record NW_019230482.1, read on the forward strand.
ACATATATACACACACACAAATGTTGAGATAGATGAGAAGCGTTCGATTTACCATTTTGTCCTTACATAACATTATCAATATTTTCATTCAATGATTTTAATTGCAC
>NW_019230483.1:0-1321 GCF_002742605.1 Olea europaea var. sylvestris
AAGTTACGCTCAATTCTTCGTACGCCGACTATCCGAGCGTTCCAAATTTAGAAGTGCTCGTTCTTTCGAAAAATGGTCGAAATACCTCATACGTCACGACGAGTTGTGAGTTCAATCCAAAAGGGTCGCTACATTTCCAAAAAGTACTTATAGGCCCGAAACGGACACCTCTTGCAAAAGTTACGCTCAATTCTTCGTACGCCGACTATCCGAGCGTTCCAATTTTAGAAGTGCTCGTTCTTTCGAAAAATGGCCGAAATCCCTCAGACGTCACGACGAAGTAGTGAGTTCAATCCAAAAGGGTCGCTACATTTCCAAAAAGTACTTATGGGCCCGAAACGGACACCTCTTGCAAAAGTTACGCTCAATTCTTCGTACGCCGACTATCCGAGCGTTCCAATTTTAGAAGTGCTCGTTCTTTCGAAAAATGGCCGAAATCCCTCATACGTCACGACGAAGTAGTGAGTTTAACCCAAAAGGGCCGCTACATTTCCAAAAAGTACGTATGGGCCCAAAACGGACACCGTGTGCAAAAGTTACGCTCAATTTTTCGTATGCCGACTATCGATGCCTTCCAAACATAAAACTGCTCGTTCTTTCGAAAAGTGGCCGAAATCCCTCATACGTCACGACGAAGTCGTGAGTTCAATCCAAAAGGGTCGCTACATTTTCAAAAAGTACTTATGGGCCCGTAACGAACACTTCTTGCAAAAGTTACGCTCAATTTTTCGTACGCCGACTATCCGAGCGTTCCAACTGTAGAAGTGCTCGTTCTTTCGAAAAATATCCGAAATCCCTCATACGTCATGATGAAGTAGTGAGTTCAATCCAAAAGGGTCGCTATATTTCCAAAAAGTACTTATGGGCCCAAAACGGACACCGTGTGCAAAGGTTACCCTCAATTCTTCGTACGCCGACTATCCAAGCCTTCCAAACATAAAACTGCTCAATCTTTCCAGAAATGGGCAAAATCTCTCATACGTCACGACGAAGTAGTGAGTTCAATCCCAAAGGGTCACTACATTTCCAAAAAGTACTTATGGGCCCGAAACGGACACCTCTTGCAAAAGTTAAGCTCAATTCTTCGTACGCCGACTATCCGAGCGTTCCAAATATAGAGGTGCTCGTTCTTTCGAAAAATGGCCGAAATCCCTCAGACGTCACGATGAAGTAGTGAGTTCAATTCAAAAGGGTCGCTGCATTTCCAAAAAGTACTTATGGGCCCGAAACGGACACCTCTTGCAAAAGTTACGCTCAATTCTTCGTACGCCGACTATCCGAGCGTTCCAAATTTAGAAGTGCTCGTTCTTTCGAAAAATGG
>NW_019230483.1:1356-3138 GCF_002742605.1 Olea europaea var. sylvestris
GCTGCTACATTTCCAAAAAGTACTTATGGGCCCAAAACGGACACCGTGTGCAAAAGTTACGCTCAATTCTTCGTACGCCGACTATCCGAGCCTTCCAAATATAGAGGTGCTCGTTCTTTCGAAAAATGGCCGAAATCCCTCAGACGTCACGATGAAGTAGTGAGTTCAATTCAAAAGGGTCGCTACATTTCCAAAAAGTACTTATGGGCCCGAAACGGACACCTCTTGCAAAAGTTACGCTCAATTCTTCGTACGTCGACTATCCGAGCGTTCCAAATATAGAAGTGCTCGTTCTTTCAAAAAATGGCTGAAATCCCTCAGACGTCACGACGAAGTAGTGAGTTCAATTCAAAAGGGTCGCTACATTTCCAAAAAGTACTTATGGGCCCGAAACGGACACCTCTTGCAAAAGTTACGCTCAATTCTTCGTACGCCGACTATCCGAGCGTTCCAAATTTAGAAGTGCTCATTCTTTCGAAAAATGGCCGAAATCCCTCATACGTCACGGCGAAGTAGTGAGTTCAATCCAAAAGGGCCGCTACATTTCCAAAAAGTACTTATGGGCCCAAAACGGACACCGTGTGCAAAAGTTACGCTCAATTCTTCGTACGACGACTATCGAAGCCTTCCAAACATAAAACTGCTCGTTCTTTCGAAAAATGGCCGAAATCCCTCATACGTCACGATGAAGTCGTGAGTTCGATCCAAAAGGGTCGCTACATTTCCAAAAATTACTTATGGGCCCGTAACGAACACTTCTTGCTAAAGTTACGCTCAGTTCTCCGACTATCCGAGCGTTCCAATTGTAGAAGTGCTCGTTCATTCGAAAAATGGCCGAAATCCCTCATACGTCATGATGAAGTATTGAGTTCAATCCAAAAGGGTTGCTATATTTCCAAAAAGTACTTATGGGCCCAAAACGGACACCGTGTGCAAAGGATACCCTCAATTCTTCGTACGCCGACTATCCAAGCCTTCCAAACATAAAACTGCTCAATCTTTTCGGAAATGGGCAAAATCCATCATACGTCACGATGAAGTAGTGAGTTCAATCCCAAAGGGTCGCTACATTTCCAAAAAGTACTTATGGGCCCGAAACGGACACCTCTTGCAAAAGTTAAGCTCAATTCATCGTACGCCAACTATCCGAGCGTTCCAAATATAGAAGTGCTCGTTCTTTCAAAAAATGGCCGAAATCCCTCAGACGTCACGACAGAGTAGTGAGTTCAATCCAAAAGGGTCGCTACAATTCAAAAAAGTACTTATGGGCCCGAAACGGACACCTCTTGCAAAAGTTACGCTCAATTCTTCATACGCCGACTATCCGAGCGTTCCAAATTTAGAAGTGCTCGTTCTTTCGAAAAATGGCCGAAATACTTCATACGTCATGACGAAGTAGTGAGTTCAATCCAAAAGGGTCGCTACATTTCCAAAAAGTACTTACGGGCCCAAAACGGACACCGTGTGCAAAAGTTACGCTCAATTCTTCGTACGCCGACTATCCGATCCTTCCAAATATTAAACTGCTCATTCTTTCTAAAAATTGCCGAAATCCCTCATACGTCACGACGAAGTCGTGAGCTCAATCCAAAAGGGTCGCTACATTTCCAAAAAGTACTTATTGGCCCGAAACGGACACCTCTTGCAAAAGTTATGCTCAATTCTTCGTACGCCGACTATCCGAGCGTTCCAACTGTAGAGTGCTCGTTCTTTCGAAAAATGGCCAAAATCCCTCATACGTCATGACGAAGTAGTGAGTTCAATCCAAAAGGGTCGCTACAT
>NW_019230484.1:0-519 GCF_002742605.1 Olea europaea var. sylvestris
TTTTTCGCGACTGTGTCGGAATTGGCTAAAATTTGACAGATTCATCGTGAACAAAAATCGAGGCGGGGGCAGTTTCGTCATTTATCGCAACTGTGTCGGAATTGGCTAAAATTTGACCGGTTTATCGGAAACAAAGACCGCGTCGGGGCAATTTCGTCATTTTTCTCGACTACGTCGGAATTAGCTAAAATTTGACAAGTTGACCGGAAACAAAAACCGCGTCGTGGNTAAAATCGCGCCGGGGGCAATTTCGTCATTTTTCCCGACTGTGTCGGAATTGGCTACAATTTGACTAGTTGATCGGGAACAAAGATAGCGCCGGGGGCAATTTCGTCATTTTTCGTGACTATGTCGAAATTGGTTAAAATTTGACAAGTTGATCATTAACAAAAACCGCGCCGCGGGCAATTTCGTCATTTTTCGCGACTGTGTCGAAATTGGCCAAAATTTGAAAGGTTGATCGGAAACAAAAACCGCACCGAGGACAATTTCGTCATTTTTCGCGACTGTGTCGGAATT
>NW_019230484.1:674-3138 GCF_002742605.1 Olea europaea var. sylvestris
GGGGCAATTTCGTCATTTTTCGCGACTGTGTTGGAATTGGTTAAAATTTGACAGATTGATCGGGAACAAAAACCGCGCCGGGGGCAATTTCGTCATTTTTCACGACTGTGTCGGAATTGGCCAAAATTTGACCGGCTGATCGGAAACAAAAAATGCGCCTGAGGCAATTTCGTCATTTTTCGCGACTGTGTCAGAATTGGCTAAAATTTGACCGGTTTATTGGAAACAAAGACCGTGCCAGGGGCAATTTCGTCATTTTTCTCGACTACGTCGGAATTAGCTAAAATTTGACAAGTTGACCGGAAACAAAAACCGCGTCGTGGGCACTTACGTCATTTTTCGCGCCTGCGTCGGAATTGGATCAATTTGACTGGTTGATCGGGAACAAAAACCGCACCGGGGGCAATTTCGTCATTTTTCTCGACTGTGTCGAAATTGGCTAAAATTTGACAGGTTGATCGGAAACAAAAATCGCGCCGGGGGCAATTTCGTCATTTTTCGCGACTGTGTCGGAATTGGCTAAAATTTGACAGGTTGATCGGAAACAAAAATCGCGTCGGGGGCAATTTCGTCATTTTTCGCGATTTTGTCGGAATTGGCTCAAATTTGACAGGTTCATCGGGAACAAAAATCGCGCCAGGGGCAATTTCGTCATTTTACTCGACTGTGTCGAAATTGGCTAAAATTTGACAGGTTGATCGGAAACAAAAGCCGCGCCGGGGGCAATTTCATTATTTTTCGCGACTGTGTCGGAATTGGCCAAAATTTTACAGGTTGATCGGGAACAAAAATCGCGCCGGGGGCAATTTCGTCATTTTTCGCGACTGTGTCGGAATTGGCTAAAATTTGACAGGTTCATCGTGAACAAAAATCGCGCCGGGGGTAATTTCTTCATTTTTCGCGACTGTGTCGGAATTGGCTAAAATATTGACAGGTTGATCGGGAACAAAAATCGCGCCGGGGTCAATTTCGTCATTTTTCGTGACTATGTCGGAATTGGCTAAAATTTGACAGGTTGATCGGGGCAAAAATCGCGCCAGGGGCAATTTCGTCATTTCTCGCGGCTGTGTCGGAATTGGCTACAATTTGACTTGTTGATCGGGAACAAAGACAGCGCCGGGGGCAATTTCGTCATTTTTCGTGACTGTGTCCGAATTGGTTAAAATTTGACAGGTTGATCGTTAACAAAAATCGCGCCGGGGGCAATTTCGTCATTTTTCGAGACCGTGTCAAAATTGGCCAAAATTTGACCGGTTGATCGGAAACAAAAATCGCGCCGGGGGCAATTTCGTCATTTTTCGCGACTGTGTCGGAATTGGCTAAAATTCGACTGGTTGATCGGGAACAAAAACCGCTCAGGGGGCAATTTCGTCATTTTTCGCGACTGTGTCGGACTTGGCTACAATTTGACTCGTTGATCGGGAACAAAAACAGCGCCGGGGGCAATTTCGCCATTTTTCGCGACTGTGTAGGAATTGGTTAAAATTTGACAGGTTGATCGGGAACAAAAACCGCGCCGGGGGCAATTTCTTCATTTTTCGTAACTGTGTCGGAATTGACTAAAATTTGACTGGTTGATCGGGAACAAAAACCGCGCCGGGGGCAATTTCGTCATTTTTCGCGACTGTGTCGGAATTGGCTACAATTTGACTCCTTGATCGGGAACAAAAACAGCGCCGGGGGCAATTTCGTCATTTTTCGCTACTGTGTCGGAATTGGCTACAATTTGACTGGTTGATCGGGAACAAAAACAACGCCGGGGGCAATTTCATCATTTTTCGCGACTGTGTCGGAATTGGCTGAAATTTGACAGGTTGATCGAAAACAAAAATCGCGCCTGGGGCTATTTCGTCATTTTTCGAGACTGTGTCGGAATTGGCTAAAATTTGACCGATTTATCGGAAATAAAGACCGTGCCAGGGGCAATTTCGTCATTTTTCTCGACTACGTCAGAATTAGCTAAAATTTGACAAGTTAATCGGAAACAAAAACCGCGTCGTGGGCACTTACGTCATTTTTCGCGACTGCGTCGGAATTGGATCAATTTGACAGGTTGATCGGGAACAAAAACCGCACCGGGGGCAATTTCGTCATTTTTCTCGACTGTGTCGGAATTGGATAAAATTTGACAGGTTGATCGGAAACAAAAACCGCGTCGGGGGCAATTTCGTCATTTTTCGCGATTTTGTCGGAATTGGCTCAAATTTGACAGGTTCATCGGGAACAAAAATCGCGCCAGGGGCAATTTCGTCATTTTACTCGACTGTGTCGGAATTGGCTAAAATTTGACAGGTTGATCGGGAACAAAAGCCGCGCCGGGGGCAATTTCGTCATTTTTCGCGACTGTGTCGGAATTGGCTACAATTTGACTCCTTGATCGTGAACAAAAACAGCGCCGGGGGCAATTTCGTCATTTTTCGCTACTGTGTCGGAATTGGCTACAATTTGACTGGTTGATCGGGAA